>NC_081433.1:54582487-54882487 GCF_949786415.1 Peromyscus eremicus | reverse complement strand
CTCAAAACAACATTTGAAACTATTGGGTTGGACTTTTTGGCAGGAAATCACAACTTGCTGAGCAGGATTATCTGGGCTGCTCAGCAGGATTATCTAGATATCTTCAAGGGCCAAAAACAGCAGGCAGAATGTCTGCAGGAGCATACTGCCTGCCCTGTATCTGTTTGAGTTGTCATGGCACATTCCTGAGGTCCTTCCTGGAACTGAGTACAGCATGTGGTCTAAGATGGTGGCCCTCCCCTAAGATGGAGTCTGTATCGTTTTCACAGTTGGTTCACATTCCTGGCATTTTTGTCTCCTTGAAATCTCCATTATAGCTTTGGCTGCTGGTTCCCAGTTCTACAGTTATGGGCTGCTTGCAAAGGCTCTGATCCTCAACACTCACACACCACACACAGTGCCTGGCCTCCCAAGCTTTCATTTGAAATCTCCACAGAAAGCTTTCTAAACACTATAATGCTTACACTCTGTATAAGTCATACCACAGGGATGTTAACAGTGTCTGTCAGCCCTGTGGGCTCTTCCCGGGCATGCTCCAATTGTGACTGCCACATCCTCAGTGTCTTGCTGGTTTAGAGGGTGTCATATGAGGTTCTATTTTGAATTTTTCAAGACATCTCTGATGGGTTCACAACACGCCCCCACGGTTGGGCATGTTTGCACATGTCCAGCAGACCTGGACATTTCCGCCTAGCCAGTTCCAGGTCAAAATAGCCATTTCCGGTCAAGGCATCTCATGTGACCAGGATCCGTGACTTTGCATGGTTGTGTAAGAGTGCGCAATGCAACCATGTGATCTACGCAGGTGTGGAGTTGTTACGTCACCTGTGTACACACGTATGCCACCCAGCCTTTATAAGCCGGTTTTCTCTTCTTCCTCTTCTTCTTCTTCTCTACACACATGTCTTTTCCATAGGCCTGGGCACTCGTCTGTCCCTTTCATCTTAATAAAACTCTTGTTAGCAGATTCTGTCGTGTTTCGTGACATTTCCTCTCAGGGTAAGAGTGCCGCCACAAAATAACTAACAATCTCCAAATTGATGTCCACAGTTGCCCTGTTCAATTGTACCCCCACTAACAGCGAGTAACGGTTTCCTTTCTTTCCACATCTTCCATAGCTATTTGTTATCAGATCTGTGGATGATAGCCATTCTGATTGGGGTGAGGTGATATCTCTAAGTCATTCTAAGTTACATTTTCTTGATTCCTAGGGATATTTTAATTACAGCTATTGGCTATATTTCCATTACTTTTTGGAAAACTGTCTGTCTGTTCAGTTTATCTGTCCATTTGTTGACTGGCAGTTTTATTTCCTTGGTATTTAATTTCTACAATTCTTTGTAAGTTCTGGATATTAGCCCCTTGTCTGAAGTGTAGCTGGTGAAAATTTTCTCCCGTTCTATGGGCTGCCTGTGAACTCTGAATGCTTTCTTTATGTAGTCCCGTCTATTGACATTTGAGGTAAATTCCCACACACTTGGTGGTCTATTTTAAAAAATTTTTGCTTACCCCACTATCTTAAAGTATAGAATATGTGTTTTCTTCTAAAAATTTCAGTGTTTCAGATTTTAAATTAAGGGTTTTGATTCATCTTGAGATTTTGATTATCATATAAGAAAGATATAAATATGATTTTACTCCTCTGCGGAATGGCGGCACCACTTGTTGAATAAGCTTCTTTCCAAGGTAAGCTTTTCCTCCTTGGTCAGAAATTAATGGGGAATAGCTTTGCTGTTCCAGGTCCTCCATTTTCCCCCATTGATCTACCTGCCTACCTTGAGGTCACTATCAGGCTGTCTATAGCTCTATAGCAAAAACTGAGGTTGGGCATTCTAATAACTCTGGTATCATTCTCACTCCTTAGGATTGCTTTGGTTATTTCTTTTGTGGTTCCACTTTTTTTTTTTTTTTTTTTTTGCAAACCTATGAAATATGACACAGGAATTCTGATAAGTATTACAATTAATTATGTAAATTAATTTTAGTTGTATAGACATTTCCACAGTATTCATTCTGCCTATCCAGAAATATGAAATATTTCTCTATAATCTGGTATCTCCCATGATTTCCTTCCTTCTTCAACATCTTAAAATTTTTGTTGTAGAGAACTTTTACTTCTACAGTTAGATACATCCCTAAGTTTCTAATTTGGGGTGAGTTAATTTGGAAGGCAGCTACGCTCACCACTATACCACCAACGCAATAAGGGGGTGAGTTATTTTGAGTGGAATATTTATCCTAATTTCTTTCTTTCTTGGATAGTAGACATATTTTTTTTCAAGACAAGATTTTTCTGTGTAGCCCTGACTGTCCTAGAACTTGCTGTGTAGAAGACCATTAGTACAAATATAGGCTGCTAATTTTATGTTGATTTTGTATCCTACAACTTTATTATAAGAATTAATTAGGTCCAAGAATTACTAGTAGGCTAGTCTTTTAAATAAAGAATCACGTCATCTGTAAATAAGGATAGTACTATGTCTTCTCTTCCAATTGCTGTAGCTTTTAGGTGTTCCCCTTGTCTAATTTCTATAGCTAAGACTTAAAGCATTGTATCAAATAAGAAAGCATGGAATGGACATCCTTATTTCATTGCTGATTTTAGAGGAAATTCTTTGTCTCCACTCAATATAATGTTGGCTATAGTTTTGTTGCATACAGTCCTTAATATCTGGAGGTATGTTCTATCTATTCTTAAAGTCTAAAAGCTTCAACTATTTCCCAGAAGATCCGTGGGCTGGGGATCAAGCTCGTAACACAGGCCTATAGGGATATCTAAGGCATACATTTTGGCATTTTCTTTTAGCATTGAACGAATGTAGTTTGACAAGGTTGCTATTGTGAATGACATGTATTTGAACTCAAAAGTTACCTAACTAAAGCCTGTAATTTTCCCTCTTTTCCTTATCCCCATTTTATTGAAATAAAATTACTTCATTTGTCCTTTTGTGATAGTCTTTATTTTAGGTCCAGTTCCCAACAGTTACTGATCTTTTAAGTGACTCAAGTGCTCTGTCCTTTTCAGAATACCTTATATAATTTTTGTTTTTAGTGGCTTTTATCTACTACACTTCAAAAGCATTATTTGTTCTTTGGTAGTTTCATATGGGAATGCAATGCATTTTGGTCATAATGGATCATTAATCACACCAATGGCCTCTGTTGGACCATGTCTTTTTTGCTTATCCTACATCTTTATTTTATTTTCATGACAATCAATAGCTGTTACATGAAGCTGAATACTTGTAGACATGCTTTTTCAACTACAACTTTATTTCAGAAATCCACTTGTCTCTCATCTGTTCAGAACTGTAGAATGAGATACAAAGTGGACTCTCAGCCAACAGAGCACCATTCACTCCTGTATTATAACAAATTATCACCTGTTATTCTAATATCTACTGTATTTTAAAGGCACTCAATTTAGCAATGTCTCTTGTTAGGAAAAGGGCCTTTCAAACGTGCTGTGACTTTTATAAGCATGGCTGTGTGTTTTCCCTAAAAGCATCACTGATATGAGGCTCTCAGGGAAATTGGTGCACCTTTTTATTTTAAGGAGCTCAAGGCAATGATATGAATGAATGTCATCATTGAGAATTTTCTTGATCTTGAATTTGCTAATTATATATCTATACATTTTATATATTTTAACTGTTGCTTCAATCTTCCAGTTATATGTATACATTTACCAGTGAAAATATTGGTGTCTTATTTTTTTGTCTGATATTTTGGAAATTAAAAGTATCAGGTTTATATAAACAACTGCCTTCCCCAAACTTAAAACCATTGTTATCAAAGATGAAAACCAAAACATGATAATTCTCCATAAGGACTGAAGGCTCTCAGCATCTGTTTTTTTTTAATGTGCCAACATCTTTTCCAGCATTAGAAACACTTCTTAAAACTCGGCAAGGTGTCTATTTGGCTCTAACTTATGGTTATTTTTTGAAGGAGACAGGGCAGTAACTATGCAAACATCCCCAGTGTTTGGCAATGTATTTTACTTAGATTTGAAAGCAAAAAGCCAAAATTTCATCTTCTCCAATGCATTTAATTATTTTAGTTCTCTCTTTCTCCCTTACTTCCTTTTTTCTCAATTTCTGCTGTCTGTCCATCCGTCTGTCTGTCTGTCTTTGTCTTTCTGACTGTCTCCTCCCCATTAGCCTCTTACTCTTTTTTTTTTTTTTTTTTTTTTTTGGTTTTTTTCAAGACAGGACTTTTCTGAACAGCTTTGGAGCCTGTCCTGGAACTCGCTCTGTAAACCAGGCTGGCCTCAAACTCACAGAGATCCGCCTGGCTTTGCCTCTTCAGTGCTGGGATTAAAGGCGTGCGCCACCACCGCCCAGTTTACTCTGGTACTTTTGAGGCAAGGTCTTGCTATGTAGCCCAGGCTGGCCTTCAACATTCTTTTAAATTCTGGATTATGGGATTACTAGCAGACACCAACATGCAAATGTCCAAAAGACATAGAAAGTTTCAGGAATCAAAGAATTAGACTTGTACTAGACTGCATCCAAGACTACTTCATTGGATTCCATGGTTTTGTACTAGTTCATCCATAGACATTTAGTTCTGAGACAGTAATATGAATTCTAAAGGGCTTGGGTGATATTTTCACACTTTTAAATCATCTTCTTTATGAGCTACAAGCTATTACAAAGCACGCATAGATGTCACATTGTTTGACGTTTTGTGTGTGTGTGTGTGTGTGTGTGTGTGTGTGTGTGTGTGTGTGTGTGTATGTGTGTGTGTTTGTGTGTGTCTACCCTACTGTACTTGCTTACGGTTGAGGAGATGCTGCTTAGCTCAGGGAGAACAGGTGCTGTGGAAGTTGTTGTCAGCAGGTCTTTCTACACAGTAAGAGATTTACATGTTAGCTGAAACACTCTTGTAGACATTTTCCCCATGGTTAAGGCATCCCAGAATCTAATTAAAACAAAGCATTCTTATATCTGAGGCTTTGGCAAGCACAGGCATGCACACCTGCATACCACTGAGTTTCAGGGCATTGTTCTAATTGTAAAGATTGCTCAGTTCAATGTTACTGAAGCCCATGACGTTAGAATTCAAATGAACACTTGCTTCAATGGAAATGGACTATTTTCTTGTCTTTTATTGTTCAAGCTGGAGCATTTTAAGTTCTCTTAAAATAAAGCATTTGGACTAAGATGCCCCTTGCTATGAATAAACATAGTCCTGCAAAAGTTCAGACCAATCCTCTCTTCTGTCTTCCGTCTCTTTAAGCTGCCTTTTAAAATAATCTAACATATGGTGCCAGAAGTCCCAGGAAGACGTCTGGAGGCGCCACCCCCACCAGGCAGCTCTGAGCCTTTGCTCCGGGACCTGAGGGCCCACAGGGCCAGCTACTTCTCTCAGGCAGCCTTTTTACTCAGTTTCCACCCTTTCTCTCCGACCTTACTGTCTTGCCTGACATAGTCTGACTTAGGTAGCAGTGAAGTATTAATCTAATTAATCTTATCAATAAAAAACTCAGGAATCAGATATCAGGGTAAAAAATTGAAAGATCAGAGAAGCAAGGAAGCAGTCATTCACTTCCTACCTCTCTGGCTCCTCTGTTCAAAAGGCCAAGATCCTCTCTCTGCTCTGCCTTACTACCTCCTGTCTCCTCTCTGTCTACAATCCTCCAAACCTCTATGGTTAATTTTAGTCAGCTAATGGCTAGCCCCGCCCTCTGATTCCAAGCAAGTTTTATTTTCAGAACACAATCAAAATATCACACAATATGGGAGGCTATACTACATTCAATCAGAACATGAATACAACATAGCAAAACAGGACAAGGTGATCCATTGAACCTAAGAAGGAGGCATCCTAGTTAGCATTCAGAGCTCACTGGATCTGTCTTCTGTAAGTTTCTGCTCCATGGAAATCACCAGGAGAATTTCTGTTGACTGCAAGAACCAGCCAAAAGCTTGGAGAATCTTCCACTGGCCCTGCTCCCTGGAACTGTGCAACAGTTGGAGACTCCCGCTTACTTTCTAGGTGCATTTAGTCATTTGCAGACTTAAAGGATTCTCTAAGCAATGAGATTTTCACCCTTATTTTTGTTTTTTCATCTAGATCCTGGACTCGGCCATGGGTTCCAAGTTCTTCATTCCAGAATACATACCCTCATCCCGTCTTCAGGCTAATCTAAAAACTTACATTTTTGGAAACCACATACTGAGTTCACTTGTTCAACTCTCGGTCTAAATCTGGCCTCAATACACATTGGACAAATGGTCACTGCTGAAACAAACTCAGAACTTTCCAGTTCAAATACTTAAAGCTTAAAAAGGATTCTTAAGGCATAGAAATGGAGCCACACAGGACTTCCTGGTCTTGCAGTCTCATGCCAGTGGCAACACAGCACAGCCTTGGGCTTAAGAACACAGCTCCACACTACTTAATACTGCTTCCTGGAATTGGGAAGTTAAGCATGACTCATTGGTACCTGCGCCATGTTGGGAAGCTAAGGTGGGCAGAGTCAGGAGCCAAGGTAGCCACTTTGGTCCTAGCCACACACTGCACTTTAAAACAATGGTCAGAAGGTATAGACAATCATAAAAAAGAAATATATCATTTTAAATTAACAGAATAAAGTCATTAAAAGGAGAATAAAGTAATATAAAAAAAGCCATGTAAAGATGAAAATTACACAGAGAGTCTGGATTATATTGTCTTTGGGATTTTTAACTGAGGAGAGACATTTGATTGTAAAGGCTACTAAGTTTAACCAATATGTATATTTCAAAGGTATCTTGACTTTAAAATTCATGTCTAAGGATATGTTTCTTTGGAAAAAAGGCGCTGTTTTTTTTTTTTTCCACAGAAGATAAGAACTTGTGGCTTGCTTCCAGGCTAATAAGGTTTGATCAACCAAGACCCCCTGAAAGGTCTTCAATGATAGCCATGACCCAGATGATCCAACATCCAAAACAGCTTAAGGCAACTGGCTGAGATGATTCATACTTACAGACTACTACAACCAAGATTTAACTATAATCCTTAATTTTCTCAGGATCTCCATAAGATTACCAATGCCCCCAATTAGCAGTAAGTAGTATTTATAAAAGCTATGCCATAATTCCCAAAATATTGTTTGTAAATGTTTATTTTTATTTAAAGGGGGTTGATTATAAATGCAATCTCTTTCTAAAAAAAGGGGATAATATAGATATAATAGGATAGAGGGTAGATTATTAAATCTACTTTTAAAGAGCAACAACTTGTTTAAAATGTTTTACATTGCTATGGATCTTAGTTTATTGATACAAATTTAAAATTAATTTTGTTATACTGTACATATATTTCTACTCTTGTTTAAGGTATTATGTTTGTACAGCTCATTTTAAATTGTAATGTATAACTAAGAAATACAGATTAATAATTACTCATCTATGATAATCAAACTTGTAGTCATGTTAGTTAAGTTCTTTTAGATATACAAAGATATATTTTTATTAAGTAGGTAATCTTCAAACACTTCAAAGACCTATAGAATATGGGATTTAAAATGTTTTAAAAACTTAGACCTTCTGGACAAAGAGACACATCTCCTGGCAGTACCGATTTACTTCAAAGAAGATGATGGGCATCAAAGAAACTCCATATGGAATTTGCTTTCCTTATGGCAAAAGTCAGCCATTTGTGCAAGAAACTGTTCTTACCTGGACTGCTTAACAAAATGTTGTATCAACTGGATATGCAGGACCCATGGGAAAATAACCACTAAATTTTGCCAAAACAAGGCAAGATGGTCCTTCAACTTCCTGCTTCACAGAGGAAATTTCTAGATCTTCTTCAGGACACAGGAGAAGCGACTGTAGGATTCTAGGCCTTTAGGCTGAAGAATGGATGCCCCAATGTTGCAGAGGAACTTTGGGCATCTGTCCAGGTAGCCAGCTGTCTCTGTCATTTTCAGAATTTTGGAAATTGCTTACAAAGCATTTCTTGTTTAGTTAGGTAATATTATATCCTTCTGGGGTCTTTGATGTAATTGAAGACTAGATAGTTATAATTTTCCTTGATTATGATAAAAGATAAATTAGATATGAAACTTTGGACTCACAAATATAGGATAGATGATAAAATATTTTCTTTAATTTTGCCAAATACAAATAGACTAGATATTATAACTATAATTCTTGCTTGATAACTGTTTGTTATATATAATTTTACTATTTTTAAGCTAAAACCTTCCTTTTTGATTAGATAGAAAATGGGAAGTACTAGAGGATGTCTTTCTTTACACTGTGAATATATGTTGCTCCCATTGGTTAATAAATAATGACATCATGAAATCTGCAAGTAAATTGATAGAACTAGAAAAAAAAACCTTCCTGAGTGAGAGGTAACCCAGACTCAGAAAGACGAATGTGTATATACTGACTTAAAAGTGAAACTGTCTGTTAAGTAAAGGATAATAATGTTCTAATCCACAGACCCACAGGGGCTAAGTAACAAGGAGGTTTCTAGAGGGGAACAATGCATGGATCTTCCTGGGAAGGGGAAATAGAATAGGTCTTGGGAGTGGACTAGGGGGCAAGTGAAAATGGGAATAGGAAGGATCAGATGGGGTGGGGAGGAATGGAGGGTAAGGGTATTGGGAGAGAAGACTGGAATTGTAGGCATTTGGTGGCAGTGTGGAAACCTATTACAGGGGAAACTTCCTGGAATTTATGAGGTTGACTCATGAGCACTCCTAGTAATGGAGGCTATGGAGCTTGAACCACCCAATTTCTGTAACCAAGCAAGGCTTTCAGTAGCACCAACTCAGCTACAAAACCTTCTGCCTACAATCTGTCCTGCCTGAAAGATATGCTGGGGCATTGGTGGTGCAGAATTTGGGAGAATGGCCAACCAATGACTGGTCTAATTTGAGGGCCATACCATGATAGGGAGAACATGTCTGACACTACCTGGATGTCAGGAACCGGAGACTGGATACCCCAGAGACCTAGTGTAGAACCAAACACAACTGGCAAAACCAAACCAAACCAAAAACAAAAAACAAAAATACAAACAAAACAAACAACCAATAAATACTAATGATGTCCTGCTATATTCGTAGATGGGTGCTTAGTCCAATAATCACCAGAGAACCTGCCTCTGGCAGCTGATGGGGGTGGATGCAGAGACCCATAGCTAGATATTAGGTGGAGAGAGAGCCTAGGTTGCCTAGGTTAGAGGTCTCCATTGTACTCCTCCACTCAGATCTTAGGAGAACCCTGTAGAAGAGGTGAGGAGCCAAAGGTGTAGAGGACACCGGAAGACAGAACCAGTGAAATCAACTAAGCAGGGCTTGTGGGGTCTCACAGAGACTGGGAAGGCAATCATGGATCCTGCATGGGTCAGCATTAGGTCTGCTGCATGTATGTTATGGTTGTTGGCTTGATGTTTTGGAGGGACTTCTGGCAGTAAGAGTGGGGGTGTCTCTGACTCTTTTGCCTGCTCTTGAGAACCTTTCCTCAGTGTGAAGATATGTGCCTGATCTTATGGTATCTTGTTCTGCCACATTTGGTTGATGTCCTGGGAGCCCTGCTCTTTTCTGTGGGGATACAGGGTGGGGGTCGATCTGGGGGAGAGGAGAAGTGTGGGAGAACTGGGAGGAGTGGAGGGAGGGGAAGCTGTGGTTAGGATGTACTATATAAGAGAAGAATAAATAAAAATAAAAAACCTCATTTAGGTAACCTCAGAAGACAGAATCTCAGTCAGGTCTGAGGCCCCCTCCATCATGAAACTCACAGTTCACTCTGGGCTACACACTGTTTTGATAGAAGCATAGACCCACTATTTCTGAGAGTTGATGGCTCCCCGAGCTGGCGGAAAACGTACCAGCGCCATGTTGGGAAGCTGAAGTGGGCGGAGCCAGCAGCCACAGTGCCAGAGCCGTTTCAGGCTTAGAAGGCTGCAGTTTAAAGCAATAGGCTCAAGCTAATATAAAAAAATAAGCCACGTAAAGATGGCTACCACACAGAGAATCTGGATTATGTTCTCTTTGATATTTGTAACTGAAGAAAAACATTTGATTACAAAAGCTGTTGAGTTATGCCAAAATGTGTATTTTAAAGGTACTTTGACTTCAAAATTTGGATGTAAGGATATGTTGCTTTGGAAAGGAGGCTCTGCTTTTGTTTCCACAGAGAGCCAGAGGCTATGGATTTGTTTCAGATTAAGATACATCAGGTTTGACCAGCCAAGACCCCCTGAAAGGTCTCCGATGACACCATGGCCCAGATGATCCAACATCCAGAACCATTTCAAGGCAACTGGCTCAGACGATACACCCTCATGGACTACTCCATAATCCTAAAGTATTCTTTGTGTCCCCATAAGATACAGCGCCCCCTTCCAGCAGGAAGTAGTAAGAGAAGCTACGCCCAAATTCCCAAATGTACCAAGCTGACTTTGGAGATGTGTAAAGGTTAAAACCTTCCTTTTTAAGAAAAGAAAAGGGGAAGTGCTGTGGGATGGTCTGTATGTCAAATATGTTGCTGATTGGTCAATAAATAAATCACTGATTGGCCAGTGGCCAGGCAGGAAGTATAGGCGGGACTAACAGAGAGGAGAATTGAGAGAACAGGAAGCTGGGTGAGGGAGACACTGCCAGCCGCCACCATGACAAGCCGCATGTGAAGATCCCAGTAAGCCACAAGCCATGTGGCAAGGTATAGATTTATGGAAATGGATTAATTTAAGCTGTAAGAACAGTTAGCAAGAAGCCTGCCACGGCCATACAGTTTGTAACCAATATAAGTCTCTGTGTTTACTTGGTCGGGTCTGAGCGGCTGTGGGTCTGGCGGGTGAGAGAGATTTGTCCTGAGGTGGGTCAGGCAGGAAAACTCTAGCTACAGTTCACTTTAATTTTTCTCAGGATTCTGGCTTACAACCACATCCACAACTGGAATGCCTGCCATTTCTGCTGGGCCTCCAAACTTGTGTCTTCACAGAACTCTTCTGTCTTAGGATTCTTTTGCCTTAAGCTTTTGGCCTACTTGTGTTTCTGCCTCTGCAAACCTGGAAAACCCAGCTTGCATCTTTAACAGCTAAGAGTTAGAAGGCATTCCAGGTTGTCTGCTTCCATCTGCAGACACACACAAACTGGTTATGGATGTGTGATCCCTGGGTTCAGTTTTACATATTCAAATGCCTTTTGTGTACATATTTTAAAATGCTGTTTTACTCTACTGAGAAGCCTGGCTCTGGCGTTGTAGTTTGGCCCATCTGTTCCAAACCCAAGTCTGTTTGTTTAAGTTTCCTCCAAAGTCTCTGTCCTGGGTCAGGCTGGCCACCTGACTGTGACAGGGAGAATGGGAGCAAAACCTAGGAAAAGATACTTCGTTCTTGAGAACAACTGAGAAGTGATGAAGCCCACAGGCAAAAGATAGACAGGATAATTTAAGAAGAGCTGGCGAGAAACACGCCTAGCTAAGGCCGGGAATTAGTAAGTAATAATAAGCTTCCATATGTGATTTATTTGGGAGCTGAGTGGTGGGCCCCCCAAAAGAGCAAAGAGTAAAAAAACAACGAGCTACGTTTGACAGTTGGTTTTCTAGCTGTAGAGTCAACAAATGACTCACATCTCTTAAAAGTAAGTGATATAAGCTCTTCAACAGTAAGCCCTCAGGTTCGTCAGGAGGAGACGACTTAGATGACGGAGAGTCTCTCCAACCTGGGCTCATCTGTGGTGTTTTGTTGATATAATCTCGTCTCTTTCCATATGGAGAGCTCCAGGGCCAGTGCCTGAGCTCTCGCCTTGAAGCCTACAAGGACCAGACAGGCTTTGGCAATGATGCCTGTGGGTGCTTTCTAAGAAGTTCCAAAAGCCAAGAGCTCTTTTAATTTGGTTATCTTGCTTTACAAACTATACCTCTAAACAACCAATCTATTTTAAAACAGAATGAAGTTAAAAAATATGCTTACTGGCGTGGCAGGTGGGTGGAGGTCAGAGGACAAGTCTTCGGTCAGTTTTCTACTTCTAGGGATCACATTCATTTCATCAGGCTTTCTTTCACTTCCTAAACCACCTCACCAGTCACCATCATCATGATTTTAAGACAGTCTCATGTCCTCATGTAACCCAGGCTATCTACAAAATCACTCTGTAGCCCAGGACGACCCTTCCCTCATCCACCTCTCATGTCTTCATGTAACCCAGACTATCTACAAAATCACTCCATAGCCCAGGATGACCCTTGATCTTCCCTCATCCAACTCCCACGTCCTGGGATTAAAGGCTGGAGCACACCAGCATGCCTGGCTGATATTTCCTTAAATAAACCAGTTGTTACTCCATCAGGAAGGCTTTCTTCTCCACAAGGAAGAGCACCATTCCTCCTTATCAGAACATTAAGTAACCAATAAAAATGATCGAACATATGACTGTGAAGAAATAATTAAGATATAGTCTCTAATGGATGGTTAAACATGGTTTGGAAGGCTGCTATCACTGACCAACTGTCAGACCTAAAGGAGATTAGTTAACCTCTCTGGAACTCATTTTCTTTGCTGTGAAATGGGAATGGATGAGAGGATAATGAGGTACAAGGTCTTGGAATTAGCTCTTAGTAAGCGCTCAATAAATTCTTGCTACTGTAATAGTTATAAAAAATATGCTTACTGCTGTCAGTATGTGGTGACTGAGAGGTCTGTCCATTGACAAAAGGAGTGGCGTTAGCTTTGGCCTTCTTTGTCAATTCAGTCCCTGTGACACGGACATTATTTGACACAGAGTTGACCTGACTGGCTGCTTTCACCTTTCATCTGTTGGTTGAATATATAGAACAAAAATGTAGAGATTTTTAAAGGTTCTGTTAAGAAGATTAAAAAACTTTGTAAAGTGAATCATTTACTCTTGACAAGGCAGACACTGTCTCTGGGAGTACACATTTTGAAATGGAAATTGGAAATAATTTATTTTGGCGGAAAACAATTTAGAATTAAATTGTCTCTTTATGTAGCCTGACAACACAAAATACACTTACTGTATACTCTTGGAATATAGGCATAACCATTTGGTATTAACAAAACTTGTATTATCATAGTTTCCAATACTAGATATGGCCATTTAAAATAATAGTCCCAATTTTTAAAATTTTACCTTATCAAATTGTTTGTAACCAAAAAAATGTGTTTCACTTGAGATACTCTAGTTTTGTTCATTAAATAATAGCTAGTATTATTAATATTTACTACAAGTGTACAAAGTTAATCATATGTGGACTGTAAGGAATGGCACTTAGACCCTTTCTGTTTGGTTTCATTGTCTGGATGCTGACTTTAGCTGACATCTTTTACAAAGCTCTCTGGTGCTTGTTGCTTAGGCAGAAGTCTGATGTAAACAGCTAACTACAGTCACCTCATCCTTCTACAGAGCTTTGGTTCATGGTGTAGCAGTTGTACAAATTGTGTTCAGCCTTATGTTATGTTGACTCATGTCAATCTCGATGTAAAAGTTTTCCTCATGTAACTTTGTCTCTTGATGTTTCCCACAAAGCTGTACAGTTATTACCTCCTGACTCATGTTCTGGATTTTTGTCAGCTGTTAAATTTTACTATGGTCCTTTGGATGGACTCTCTTTTGTGACACTCTAACTGCTGTCCCCTGGTCATCTTTCTGTCAACCTTGAAGTTATCAAGAGATCAACACCCCCAAACCCTTAAAAGCAGTCAAGTGACTTCTCAAATGAGACTAGTGGGCCATGGGCCATTCAACTCATCCTTCTTGTCACCCTGGACATGGTTTGGGGGACTCAGCACCGAAAGGGCTGTTCTGAATTCTTCTTTGATTCAGTTAACCTCTCTGTCTCACCAGCTCAGATCAGCTCAACATCCTCCTGGACCAGCTGGACCCCATGACCGGTACTCCACAGTTAAAAAGGACCAGACCTGAGTGCTGCTAAGGATGGGATCTGTGCCCTCCTCTAAAAATGCTGCATCCACATCAACAAATCCTGTTTTGAGATGATGCCTAGAGACAGGAGCCAGACAAAAATTCCTTCTGGTTCACCCTGACCCTGGCTCCTCCCCTTTATCAGTCCTTTCTTCCTTATTATCCTTATATTTATGGTTTTATCCTGTCTTTTAAATGTTTTCCTCATTGAACTTTACCCTCTACCCAAACAAAATGTTCCACATAAGCTCTCCCAATAGCTCTCACCCTATTCATTTTGTTACATTTGTTCCTGATACATTTACAAAAGACCTTTCAGATGCTGTGGAGAAACTGGCTAAAAGGAACCTTCATCCCTTTCATCCCAGGCCAGATACAACTCTTTACATTAGTCCTCTATTTTCTCCCATCCCTGTTCCTTTGATGCTCTGTAGCTCCTGCTACCTCTGCTAGCTCATCTGGTGCAGCAGTTCTGGCAATGGGACTAGTCACTGTCATCCCAAATTAACTCTGTGTCCACTTCCTATCACTGGCCCACTCTGTCATTCCCTCCTCTGCTCCTCCTAATCCCTCAGCTTTCCTGGGAAATCCCCCAGTTTTACTCTGAAACAAAATCATCTGCTTACAGTCCTCTAATAATTATTTTCCAAGTCTCTTCAGGAACAGAATGGCAATCACTTGATCCACTGAAGCCATAAAATTCAGACTCTCTTCCCGCTATTTGACCAGAGGACCCCATCTCCAATGGACCCAAAACCCTCCTCAACCAAAAAACAGCTGCAACACCCTGCCCTGCATTTTTATATCCTCTCAGAGCTAGAAATGATAGTTTTCTGCTGAAAATCTACACTTGCCAGCTTCCTTTGCAGACTATGGGAGTCATTTCTGCCTCGGTAAGAGGTCACATTCCATCTTTCTCTGTATGCATTTTGGCCATCTGCATATGTGGTTGACAAAGATGCCCCTTGCCATGACTGAAGATTGCTCCACCTGAAAAAAATTAATTATGTCACAGTTTTTTGATACTTCCTGATGCAAAGATTATAATTCACACTCCAATATTTCTTATGGAGTTCAGCTCAACTCTTTCCCAAGTGTTTTTCGTGGTTGTGATACTTTTTATGAAATTCAAGATTGAGTGCTATTATTCCTCCAAGGTCAGGGTGAAAGAGTTTATGAGGAGTTCAAGACCACCCTCTCTTTGAAAGTCACATGGCTGGGGAGATCCACATTGTCTTTACACACACAACGTAGTAAACAGAAATATATTTCCTGCTCATTGAAAAGAAAAGCTTTGTATTGGTTGCTCACCAATAAGATAGATACATAAAGAGTGAAATAGAAGATAGACTTTAAATAGACTAGGTGACATCATTTTAAAATTTAACCTAATTATAGCCATAAGATAGGACTTTTGTTGATGTTTCAGCTCGGAAAGCCACTCAACCTTCAGGAAAACCTGATAAGTATTTATAGATGGTCCTAGTCATAAGGCATATTGTGGAAACACTCCCCAAAGGGGCAAATTTACTTTCATACCTTGATTAAACTATGCTGAGAACTAAACTTAAGACCTGCTATATCAGATAAACAGAGTCATTGCACGTACAATCCTTTGAGAATGGTATGGATATAGACACTAACCCAAGATCACTCAGCAGAAAGAACTCTCGGGGCAGAGGAAGGCAGTCTCTTTCCATGTGGGATGCTGTAACCAAACACAATAGGTGGTATATAGCAAGCAGAAGGTTGCTTCCTTGGTGTGGCTTCTAGGTCCACAGTCAAGGAGCCATCAGGTTCAAGGTCTGCTGAAGACTTCTCACAGACAGCTGTCTTCTCAGTGTATCCCACAGAATATACGGGTGAAGAAACTTCTGTAGCACACTTTGATAAAGCCACTAGTGCTGTATAAGACTAACCATCATGAGTTATTTTTAATAAGTGGAATTATCTGTAAAGTTTTCCCTTACAATTTCAAGATATCAAAATACCCTGATGAGTAATGTGTCTTGATGAACCTGGATGATAGGTGTGACGTGAAGAACTCTTCCTGGTTCAGTCACACTTACGATCATCTCTCCCGGTCATCATTTTCTAGGCTCTTCAAACTTTGCTATATTTACATGCACTATATTTTTTAGTTCATGTTAGAGACATGTTTAGTTCATGTTGGAGACTTTGTTCCAAAGAAAGAAGCTAAAAATGGGAATTGTTCTTCTCTGCTAACATTTTCAAATAGATAGTTTTTTTAATATTTTCTGTATTATCAGATTCTTTCATTAAAATACATGTAGTGTGAGCACAAATATTCATATGTACTTGACATATATCAAATTATCAGAGAATTAAAGTGACAGATTAAAAATAATTCATATTGAACTTTATATTTATAGAATAAAACATTTTCTATGTACTTATCACAGAAAATTCTGAAGACCTAATGAAATGAAAGAAAATAAGTATTTTGTCTTATTAACAGTTATTATTTTTGTGTATGAGATAACATTTAATAATTAGTTTTATGTTCAGCCACAAGTATATATCAATACATTTCAAAATTATTGTGGTTTAACTAATAGTCTCTTGTAAAATAAATGTGGATCCAGTCAGTGCAGAGAGGCAGCATAGACCTGCCAGAGTCTTGGGTTTTCCTATTTTATTACTCAACCAGCATAATGTATGCTTTCCATTTCAAGGTCATCGAACTGTGTTGAATGCCTGCTGCAGCTCTGCCATCATGGTTCATCTCCAGCAGCAGAAATACAGACAGGAAAGGGGGAAAGGATGGGAAATGAAGAACACTAGCAGTCCTTTAAGAGTTGTTTCCAGAATCTCTACACCATTTCCTATATATCTTACTGCTCAGACGTTAGCTGGCTGGCTAAGTCCAACTGCACGTAATCTGAGAAATATGACATTTTCTCTAAATTATCTCCAGTAGGGATTGTACTCATTAAGTGGCAGAAATGAATATCAGCGTGTCATCCAGCGCTCTGAAGAAGAAAACATGAAACATCAGACTCCTGTAAACAGAAAACTATAATTATATTTCAGTTTAATTTTCACAAAACCTTTCAGTAACTTGCTACTTAATTCCTTTTAATAATTTCATATAGCAAAAAGTCAATTCACAAACTCTAGTTTTTGCTTAAGATGCCCATGACAAAAGCCAAGGTTCAAATTCTACAAAATGTCTTGCTTGGATAAGGCTGTCTTTAAAGGCAGAATTCCATGTTCTTTCACCGTGGATATCTATACAGAGTATTTAATTGATTTCCAAAGCAGAAATTATCATGATTTTTCTCTTGTAATAGTTATATGACCTTTCCCCTGCCTAACAATATATACTTACAACTACAGCAAAGCTCTGTAATTCTTCAAGTTATGAATTGCAAATGAGAGAATGTAAGAAAATTCTGTGACAGCCAGGAAGCACTGAAAGGTAATTTGTACCGGGTTACTTGGCATGTTATGAATTATTAAAATAAATATTATAATGTGAAATACTGCATACATATATTGCCTGGTACTTATACAATTGATAAGTATTATTTAAAATTCAAGACTGGATAGTTGTAACTCATGTGATATTTATATTTATTGATGCATGCTAATCTTTGCGTTATGTGTGCATGGATTGGCTAGCCTTGAGTACCTACTTAGTTCAGGGCTGTAACCTGGCAGCAGAGGAATTCAGTTTGCTAAGATAACTGGAAAGAAAAATGAAGCTGAAATCTTACTTTATACTAATAATTACCTGAAGAAATGCCAAGATATATTTAGAAAGAAAGACTTCTGTAAATTACTTCATATTCCACTTTAAAGTGACAATAATCATTCCATAGTTTCCTCCCTAATTCGCTCTGGCTGTCTCTAGGACTGTTAAATATAAGAATGTTGTGCCAAGAAGAATAGGTAGGAAGCATGAAGTATTTTCTGTTCGGCGGATTTCTTGTATGAAATGTGTCCAGATGTCCATCTGAATTATCATATCCTCACAGTAACATCTCAGATGACCCTGCTCCTTAGTAATGTGGAGAACACTGGCTCTCTGGTTCTCTGCACTCAGAGAAGTTTTTATCAGTAGCTAATAGGAATACAAGGTGGTCCATTCAGTTGAGGCAGGTCCAAGCCCCTCCGCCCTGCACCAAGGCTGCGCAAGGTGTCCCACCACAGGCACTGGGCTCCAAAAACCCGCTCATGCACCAGGGATGGATCCCAATCCCACTGCCAGGGCCCCTAAACAGTTCAAGGTAAACAACTGTCTCACCTACCCAGAGGGCCTTGTCCAGTCCCATGGGGGCTCCACAGCTATTGGTCCACAGTTCATGCATTTCCACTAGTTTGGCTAGCCCTCTCTGTAGGTTTTCCCATCATGATCTCTATGTCCCTTGCTCATAGAATCCCTTCTCTCTCTCTCATCGATTGGCCTCCTGGAGCTTGGCCTGGCGCCTGGCCGTGGATCTCTGCTTCTGCCTCCATCAGTCACTCTCTCACTATTGCTAGTAGTCTAAGGTGGGGTCATCCTTGTGGATTCCTGGGAACTTCCCTAGCACCCTGTTTCTCTCTCCCATGGGAGATCTTGCCTTGAAAGAGGTAGGAATAGGGGGTGGGTTGAGGGGGGAAGGCTGTGGGGCAGGAAGAGGGAGGAGAGGGTCATCTATGGTTGGAATGTAAAACGAATAGAAAATTTCTTAATTGGAAAAAAACAAAGAACACAAGGTGGAACATCCTGATAAAGAGAGATGCGAAGATCAGCAGAAACTGATCTGAAACACTCACCAGAGTGGTTGTTCCTGTGAGGAAAGGTCTCATAGTTGAGGGTCAGTGGGAATTATGATCAGGTTCCAGACTGAGCAAAGCCAGAAGAACACACCGAGACCTTGTAGTGGCTTTGGTGACATCCTCCAAAAATTCACGTCTACTGGAAGCTCAGAAATCAGAGTGTCTAACTAGTTTTGTGACAATTTCACTCAAACTAGTGCCATCAGAGAGGAGGGAGACTCAATTAAGAAAATGCCTCCACAAGATCTGGCTGTATGAGCCGGGTGGCATGCCTTTAATCCCAGCACTCGGGAGGCAGAGCCACAGATCTCTGTGAGTTCGAGGCCAATCTGGTCTACAGAGTGAGATCCAGGACAGGAACCAAAACTACACAGAGAAACCCTGTCTTGCAAAACCAAAAAAAAAAAAAAAAGAAAAGAAAAAAAAAAAGAAAAAGAAAAAGAAAAGAAAAGAAAAGAAAGAAAGAAAAAAGATCTGTCTGTTTGAAAGCACGTGGGGCAGTTTCTTAATTAGATGTGGATGGTGCTACCCCCGGGCTTGTGGTCCTGGCTTGTATAAGAAGCTGGGCAGTGGTGGCACAGTGGTTTTTTAATCCCAGTGATGAGAGGGCAGAGGCTGGTGGATCTCTGTGAGTTTGAGGCCAGACTGGTTACAATTCACATTGCATGTCCTCTGCAGGAGCTCCTGCCTCCAGATTCCCGCCCTGCTTGAGTTCCTGTTCTCTCTTCCTTTGATGATGAACAGTGATGTGGCAGTGTAAGCTGAGTAAACCCTTTCCTTGCAGCTTGCTTTTTGGTTATGGTGTTTCATTACAGCAATAGAAACTGTAACGAAGACACAGAGATAATCGTCTGAGTTATTATTTAAAATACAGTAGTACTGGCCAGGAGGTGGTGGCGCACGCCTTTAATCCCAGCACTCGGGAGGCAGAGCCAGGCGGATCTCTGTGAGTTTGAGGCCAGCCTGGGCTACCAAGTGAGTTCCAGGAAAGGCGCAAAGCTACACAGAGAAACTCTGTCTCGAGAAACAAAACAAAGCAAACAAACAAATAAAATATAGTAGTACTCAACTGAGTGATTTTAGATTCCCTAAACCTAATGACTGGCATCTTTAAAAGAATATCATGTGAAAATACATAGGATCTGACACCTTCACACCAATGCACGTAAAATAAGTTTAAATAAATTTAAAAAATAATCAATGTAAATAAATGTAGTTTAGGAAATCACAAAGCCCTCTCCTGTCTTGCATCATCATCCTCCTTATTCTGTTCACCTTATCTGTATAAAAAGACAAAAGGAGAATCTCCAGTCTATTTAAGGTGATGATGAGGAACGTTGTAACACAAATCTTATGCATGGGATTCAGTAGTCATGGTGCTAACTAGAACCTTATCTGTCTAAGCAAAGGCCAAGGGACGATAAGGATAATTAGAAATGATGACAGATAAGAATAGGATCCTATCCTGGGAGGTGACCTGCCAGTTGGAATTCATAAAATAAGTATCTAGGCATGAGAGCAGACGTCAGGCTT
Organism: Peromyscus eremicus; assembly: GCF_949786415.1. Classification (NCBI taxonomy): domain Eukaryota; kingdom Metazoa; phylum Chordata; class Mammalia; order Rodentia; family Cricetidae; genus Peromyscus; species Peromyscus eremicus. The sequence continues at coordinate 54,862,275 of NC_081433.1, read as the reverse complement.
ATCAGGCGTACTCCAATTTCAGGGAAATTCCCTGAAACAAACTACATAAAGAATGTACAGCTTTATTCCCAGTGCCTCCTAGAACCTGCCACAGAGACTTTCCTCCGAATAACTGTGAGAGGTTACATCGCACACTCTGGTTCAGAGAGAACACATACAGATTATACTATCCAGTAATTTCCTTAAAGAATGTCATCAAATCTTTGCATAGTTAACATCTACTTCTGGTCTGTTTCCTTTCAGGATATCTGGACTGTTCATCGAATCACTATAAACTTATTGAAAGCAATATTGCTCTGTCCAACTGTCAGCTTTTCTAAAAGTTACATCCTCCAATCTTGTTAAAGATGAAAGAATAATGTGTTCCTTAGGAAGGTTTACATCAGCCTTCATCATAGGACAAGAGAAAAGAAAGGAAGAAGGGAAGAAAGGAGGAGAGAAAGAGAAGGAGAAGCGAAAGGAGAGGAGGAAGAGGAAGAGGAGGAGGAGAAGAGGAGGAGGAGGAGGAGGAGAAGAGGAGGAGGAGGAGGAGGAGGAGGAGGAGGAGGAGGAGGAGGAGGAGGAGGAGGAACACTTAAACTTATTCTCCCTAAGGAAAGTAACAAGTCCTTAAAAATTTGGTATAATACAACACCTTATTTTAATACTCTGTTTTCCCGTGTGGCTATGTGCATATGTGCATGTGTGGTGTGTGCAGGTATATGAACTTCTGTTCAGAATCCAGAGGAGAGCATGAGGTTTGAGGTGTCTTCTTCTGTCACAGGATCCCTCACTAAACAGGAGCTTGGCTGTCTGGTTTTGTTAAGTGGGTTGGCTGGCCAGCAAGCTCCAGTGTTCTTCCTGTCTGTCTACCCCAAGCGCTGTGGTTGCAGATATTTGTGACCTGCTGACTTTTACACGGGCTATGTGGATCTTTCCTCAAATCCTCAGGCTTGCATACCAAGTTCCTTTACCAGCCATCTTCTCAGCAGAGCATCTTAACTGAATGTCTAAGAGCTGGAGAGTCCATGGGATTTAATCAAACAGCATTGGCATATTATGCAGATTTTAAAAATTAATTTAAGAATATAATTACTGAACATATTTTAAAACAAAAGAATTAAAAAAATCATACCAACTAAACCAAAGTGCCAACAAAATATAGTATGAAAATGCCAAAAAAATATAACCTAAAAAGTAGGGTTTATAGAAAAAAAATTTCCCTAGCTCATGTTTTCCAGAACAGAGACTCCCACCAGAGCAGTTATCCTCCCTTTGCTTAACTACTTACTTTAAATTCTTTTGGGTCTTCTTGTGTCATTGTAATTTACTGTCTTAATATCTGTTTTCATTGTTCAAAACTGACTTATTGTCATTTGTGAAAAGTAACCTATCCATACTGAAGGGTTGGCATGTAAAATGTCTTGATTTACAGTTCAACCACTCTCTCATTTCCATTATTAAAAATCTAAATGCAGTCTGATCTGTGTTTTTTGTTTATCTTTTTACTCTTTATGCAATAGGTGTCCCTCACAGGAGCAAACACTTCTGGATCATAGCTAGTTGCCTAGGAAACAGCCATTCACCCCATATCCTGTGTACAAAAATTCCCACATGAGGATCATAAAAGATCTCTGGATAAACTACATTTCCCAGCTCACTTGGCAGGGGGTAAATGTGGTGATATTGTGTTCCCCAATATAGTGTGCACCCTAATAAACTTATCTGGGGTCAGAGAACAGAACAGCCACTAGATAGACATAGGTGCCATAAAATGGTGGCACACACGCCTTTAATTCTTTGGGAGGCAGAGATCCATGTGGATCTATCTCTGTGAGTTCAAGGCCACACTAGGAACAGACCCAGGTGTGGTGGCACATGCCTTTAATCCCAGCACTTGAGATCTCAAGTCTTGCTTGGGAAAGACACATGCCTTTAATCCCAGGAAGTGATAGCAGGAAGCACAAAGGTATATAAGGCGTGAGGACCAGGAACTAGAGCCTTTTTAAGCTTTTAGGCTTTTAGCAGCAGTTCAGCTGAGATCCATTTGAATGAGGACTCAGAGGCTTCAGTCTGAGGAAACAAGATCAGCTGAGGAATTGGCGAGGTGAGGTTGGATGTGGCTTGTTCTGCTTCTCTGATCTTTCAGCCTTCACCCCAATACTTGGCTCTGGGTTTGGTTTTATTAATAAGACCTTTTAAGATTCGTCTTACAGGGAAGCTTATTCAATATGATCAAGAATAAGGGAGTGGTGTTGCAGAAAGCTCTTCCATAGAGCTAGCTCAGCTGATAAGTGTATCCTTTTGACTTTTTCTTTTATAGTCCCTGGCTCGATATGATGATAAGGGTTTACACAGTGACTTTTGAGCTCATGTTGAGGATAGAAGCAATACGAAAGTCAAGGATGGCTCAATAGGAAGAAAGGACTTGAAACTTGATGTCTAATCAAACCGTCACACTAAGGTTTGTTGTTTCCTGAACTCCTCTTAAGAGACAGAAATAGAATCTTCTATTTTATTTAAAATGTTGCTCAAAATGTTAATTTTATTACGTGTCCTAGTTTTTAAAAACTATTCCAATGATTTAAAAAAATCTAAACAAAATCAATTTAGAGGAGAAAGGATATATTTCATTTACAGATTCAGGTTATAGCCTATTATTGTGGGAAGTCAAGGCAGAAACTTGATATATTATTTTCACAGTCAAGAGTAGAGAGAGAATCAATTCATGGATCCTTGCTTGTTTGTTTGCTCTCAGCCATCCCCGCTTCCAGGGGATGGTGCTGTCCAGAGTGGGCACTGCCCACAGTAGGCTCTGTCCACAGTGGGAGCTGCCCACAGTGGGAACTGTCCGTAGTGGGGACTGTCCTCAGCAGGTGCTGTCCACGGTGGGAGCTGTCCACAGTGGGAACTTTCCAGAGTGGGGGCTGTCCACAGTGGGTGCTGCCCACAGTGGGAACTGTCCGTAGTGGGTGCTATCCACAGTGGGTGCTGTCCACAGTGGGAACTGTCCGTAGTGGGTGCTGTCCACAGTGGGAGCTGTCCACAGTGGGAACTGTCCATAGTGGGTGCTGTCCACAGTGGGCGCTGCCCACAGTGGGTGCTGTCCACAGTGGGCAATGTCCACAGTGGGTGCTGTCCACAGCGGCTGAGTCAATTAACAATCAAGCTCACCCCCTACAGATGTCTGAAAGCCAGTCTGATCTGGGCACTCTTTAATTTGAGACTCTCTTCTCAAGTGATTCTAGGTTGTGTCAAATAACAGTTAAAACTAACCAGCACACCACCCAAGATTATTTTAATCATATTGATGAAATTCTGTATGCTGGCAGAGAATGATATGAATGTGTGAAATAAACAGATATTAACATTTCTGAACATTAGTTTGTTAGAATACAAAGTTGAATAGACTGATGATGTAGAACCCACTTAGATTAAACATGGAATTAGAGCTGTAACATGTATTGTTTTGGGAGGGTTTTGTTGTTATTTGTTTGTAGTGTTGGGCTTTGAACCCTGGGACTCTCCCAGTTAAGGCAAGCACTGTACCACTGAACTACACCTCAAACCCCAAACTATATTGTTACACTAAGGAATATCTTATTCCAGATCTGCCAGTAACATCACTCTGGTCATTGCCCTCAAATTTCCAAGGAAGCACAAGTTAATTTGCATGTAGAGAAATCTTTCAGCCCTCAATAAATGATAATAATATTGACACAAACAGAGGAAGTAAAGGCTAGCTCATAACTAATATATGTTATAAAAATTCCATATGCTATTTTAAAATAGCATAATAACAATAACATTATAAACAGTAATAACTGTATAATGCTTTGTTCAAGTTGTTATATATCGTTATAAACAAAATGAACTATAATTCAAGCACTATTCATCTAGCGGAACTGAGGCATGGAGACATTTTGTAATTTGCCTGAAGGTCATTGAGCTAATTGCCTGGATTTAGACACATGCAATGTATATTCAAGGTAGGAATAATTAAGCACTTACCTTCTCATAGCTTTCTGACTTTTAACAACCAGTTCATAGATTCCAAAATGTACTTAAGGTGTTGTTTTAATAACCTTCTGGCAAATCAATTTGTCCATCCTTTACCAAGCTGCCTTCTCATCTATGTTTTTTGTATAATCTTCAATTGGTTCATACAACACACTATGTAGACTGCTTATAGGTTATCTCCCAAAGGATACTACCAATGCACTGAGGACTGAGCAAAAATTAATGATCAAAAATTAATTCTGACCCGTGGAAGACTCTAATTAAATAAGTGTGTGCATGGTTGCATATGTGGTGACCTTCCTTTCAGCTCTGCCTTCCCTGAGACATCCACAGATACATTTTCACCAATCGACTGTCATCTTGTCATCCACTGAAGTCAGCTTCTAAATCATCAGGTTAGCCAAACTGCTCAGCAGACAAAATTACCTGCTGCTAAGCCTGATGTGTTCAATCCCTGGAACTCACATGGTAGAACAGACTACTCCACACTTGGCACTTGTGAACACACACACACACACACACACACACACACACACACACACACACACACTTTCGTGTTTGTTCCTGCAAATTCCCTGTGGAGAAAACAATCTTATTAAACTTGTTATCCTTTCTCTGAAATGTCTACAGTCTTTCTTGGGCAGTCAATTTCTTCCTGAGATGAGGTTAAATTCTGTCATTTAGTGATTAGCCTTATCTGCTCTCTGCATAAGCCCACATGTTTTCTCAACTGTGTCTCATGTTGTCTCTAGCTAGCTCTATAATCCTGAATCTGTTTGATATCAGCTTATTTCTGCCCATCTCGTCCCCATTCTCACATCATCCTCTCTTCTTAACTTTCTCTTTATTGTCTCGAAAAGGGGTCTCCAAACTATTCCAAAAGGAGGACAGGAGTGGCATGGGTGTGAGGTGTTGCATGTTTTCACAGTTCACTGTTTTAGAAAACATCTGGAATAAAAACATTTCATATTTATTTGAGGAACAAGAATAGGGAAAAGCAGATAACTAAATGATTAAATACAACTTTCACTTTATTAGATTATGGTCTAATACTATCCACACTTACATTCCTCTTAAGGAAGTCATGGAAATCTACTGACATTTCTTTAATAGAAATTTGAAATAAAAAGTTTAGGAACAAAAGGGGCTAGGCTATTCTACAGAATGGGTTTACAACTAAACAATTTATAAGGTGTGTGTCAAATGGGATTTGTTCTTATCTGGGGGAAATAGAAGAAGCCTCACCATAAGGAAGAAGGGAAGAGAAACACTCAGAAGGAAAGGGAAGAATGTAGGAGAGACTGGGAAGACACAGAAGGGAATGGACACCTGTGGAGAGAAACTTGACAGTAGAGATTCGTCAAAGGCAACAAACTTTTCTGTGGTTTTGTGTCCTTACTTCCCTTCCTCAGTTATCCATGCTAGGGAATATATTCATGGTTTCATGGTTGCTAGGCAAGTATTCTGTCCCTCAGTTCCTTTTCTGTGGTTTGATTGACTGCGTCTCAATCCTTTCTAATTGTTAATACAGAATTCTTTTAGCCACAGCATTATCAGAGAAGAGCAGGAGACAGAAAAAATGGTACAAAAGGTGCAGTCTGTATCAGTGCAGAGACAGGGCAAGCCATGCAGGACATCAGACTAAGAATGAAACTCCAACTTTTGACCACTGCAATTTTAAAGCACAAAAGTAAAAATATTATATTCTTTGCCTGGTAGCATGAAGCAGATGAACAAAGGCAATCTATGGAGAAAGAGTTCTCTGGTTTGTCCCTTTCATACCATCTCAGGCTTCATGTGTAGAGGGGCTGACAGACTCCCTAGTGGATGGGAGCTTAGATCACAGTCACGGAATCTCTCTTACCTATGGTCATGAAGCCCTAGACTCCTCCTCAGGTGAAGCACAACTTCGATTTGAACCTTGAAGTGGCCTAGGATTGTCTATTCTGATTACACTGAGACACCAAACTGTAGCTAGTTTGCTCTGTTGGCATTTGGAGTTCATTCTAAACAAGATAAGTCCTCCTTCTCTATTAATTTCTTCTGGTCCCTTTCAGGAACTGCTGGTACCTATGTCAGGAGGCATCAAGTGATGATTGAGGTTCAGGGGGTGACACCCCACCAGGAGGCAACTCACTGGTGGATGGTTCTTAAGTAGGCAAGCACACCCCCCCCCCGAGACTGCAGGCCCCAGAATGTCTTTTGCTCCTGATGTCCCTTTGTATGCTTGTTGTTGCTATCCCTCTCTGATGTCTGACATGGTTGAATTGGGCATGGGGAAATTCCCCACTGCCTGTAAGGTAATGTGTTTATCTCATGAAAACATCCCATTCTACTGGGTATTTTTACCTGCAGGTTATTATGAAGATGACTTCTTCCCTAAGCTGTACCTTCTAATTGATAATAATGTTAGCTTATACACAGCTTTGATGAGTTAAAGTGTATACAAAGATATATTGTTCAGCCAAGACCTTTTGAGTTCCACCTTAGAAGCTGCTCTAGATGACAACTCAGCTTAATGGTTAAAGGAGAAGAATTGAATTCTCCAGCAGCCAGGCTGGCCCTAATTCTCTTAATGCTTAAGAGATACAGACTTGGTTCTCGGTGTCCTTGTGCCCATTTGCTCTCTCAATTCTCCTGACATAAGAAGCTAGTGAAGGATGGGTATACACCCTAAAGACCTAAAGTACAGCCAACTGATTGTCTTTTATGTATAAAAACTTAGGTTTGTGATTTCATTAGGATTCCTTATAAGACTAACTTTCAAGATAGACAGAATTCTTTCTTAGTAGTCCAGAACACACCCTGACAGCAAAGGAGTTGTCTCTCTGTTGATCTGCAATAAGTTACTTAGATGTAAATGTCTATGAGATATTGGGATTACTTCATTTTTAATCATATAAGGGAGATGAAAAACATGTTACATGTTCTCTGTAGGAACCTAGCAAAATCACTGTATGGGATAGAAATTAGCATAAACAGATGTTTCTTAGAAGTACTTGACCTGAAGAATCCTTGTGGAGAACAATGATTGTTTATCTGATCAGGGCCTTTCAGCCATCCCATGACCTTGCTCACAAGTCACCTGGGGCTCTTGAGTTATTGTGTATTCCACACAATGCATAGTGAAGGGCAAGGGCCATGGAGGCACGTGATGCTCCCCTTCAGCAAGACATGAAAATTAAGGTTAAGGACCTTGGTATGAGGAAATACTTTAGGTAACAATCTATAAATACATTTTTGTGTGGCTGTGTGTCCCAAAGCTGGCAAAACTTAAGCCAGCCAAGTCCAGCCTAGGCAATCCATCAGAAGAGGCCGATGATTAAAGTAGGAATGATCAAGAGAATGTGTGAGTGTCTTTTTCCTTACCCCCTCAGACAGAAAATGTCTTAGCTTCACCAGTGCTGTGGATTTCCTCTCAGACCCTGAGCTGCCTTGGAGGCTAATCAGCCACAGGCAGCGATAAGGAACATACTAGAATCACTTTCCGTTAATACCACTGCAGCCTTCCCTGTGGCTTCCCTCAGTTTCCTTTAAAGCTGATAGTAATTTTCTACCACATTGTCAAACACTTGCTCATCCTTATTCATTTATATATTTTATTGCTGTGATGTAAATATAATGGTGATTCCCTGGGTATTTTAAAAATCACTATTAACTTTAAAAAGTTATTAGAAACAAATATCCTTTCTATTTATTACATCAGATAGAGATGTTGAGATGTATTTTATTTTTTATTTTTGAGTAAAAAATGTTTTAATACATATACTTTTATCTAAAGAACTTTTTTTTATCGAGAGATCTAGTGGGATTTTCAGGTTTACATGAGAATAAGATAAATACAGGTACAAAAAGCTCAAAGGGTTCTTACTGCGCATAGGTCTCAATGAAGTCCAGGCATGTGTTTTGACATAAAGTTTTACTCATAGTCCCATTTGTAAGATTTTTTTTTCTCAGAAAAGGAAATACAGATTGTCCTCTATCTCTAGGGCTTGCTGAAATGCTGTGGCTGCAGTTTATATCATCTCAGATCTGAGGCACTCTCCATGTCAACGAAGCATAGCATTCTCTTTCTTCATGTCTGAGCCACATCAGCTGCTGCTGATGTCACCCAGAAACCTTCTAAATGACCAAATAGATTTGTGTTTGTCACTTTAAGATTAAAAACAAAATACAACAAAACAAAAAATGAAACTGGGCGTTGTGGGCTGTGCCTGTAATCTGATATATGGTTCTGTGCCAAGCACATACTGGCGGTACTTAGTGGACTCAGTTCATGGGTTTTAAAACAGTTTCTAAAAATCAAATGGCACCATACCATCAGGCTTATGTTGAAGTTCTTTGTCCTGAAACAGATAGAAAGATGGGGGAAATTAAAGGTATCTGGGGGCGAAAGAAAATAGAAGACTACTTACTCCCTTGGATATGGTATAACATTCTCCCCAGCTGAGTCAGGAGTTGGGAAGCAGTGTGCAAAGAGATGTATTTTATTAGTGTTCTTCAGTTAATCAGATCTGAGATTGTCTTTGGAGACAATTTACTACACAGGCCAGGCTGGCCTTGAATTCTTTTTCTTCTTTAAATTTGGATTTGGCCGGGCGGTGGTGGCACACACCTTTAATCCCAGCACTCGGGAGGCAGAGCCAGGTGGATCTCTGTGAGTTTGAGGCCAGCCTGGGCTACCAAGTGAGTTCCAGGAAAAGGCACAAAGCTACACAGAGAAACCCTGTCTCGAAAAACCAAAAAATAAAAATAAAAATAAAAATAAATTTGTATTTGTGTTTATTTTTTTATTTAAAATTTTTAAGTTTTCAAAATTACAATTATATTGTTTCCTCTCCCCACTCCTCCCACCAATCCTTCTCAATTGCCCCTCCCCTTGCTCTCTCTCAATCATGGCCATTTATACAATCTACTCAGTCCACTTAGTGTTACTTGTATGTATATGATTTCTGGGTTGACCACTTGGTATCTGATAACAAACTAGAGGATCATCCCTGGGGAAGGCTGTTTATCCACTGTCAGAAAGTCCTTAATTCCCTGTAATTATTTGTCTAGGAATGGGGCTCTGTGAAACTTCCCCCTTTCATTTAGGATATCTATTGGTGTTGTACTTCTTTCAAGTTTTGATTAGGCAGCCATATTGTTGAGATATTTTGGGTTAAGCTTCTGTATTATTCTAGAAGACACAATCTCACAACAGAATCTCCGGTCCTCTGGCTCTTACAATCTTTCTGCTCCCTCTTCTAAAATGGTCCCTGAGCCTTAGGTGTAGGAATAATGTAAATGTAAAACTGAGGAGTAGGTACATCATGGTCACTTGTTCTATGTATTTTGACTGGTTGTGAGCTTCTTCTGAATGGTCTCTATGTATTGCAAAGAGATGCTACTTTGATGAGTGAGGGCTGCACTTATCTTTGGGTATAAGGATAAATATTTACAATGGAGTTAGGAAGTATGCTAATTTAGCAAAGTGGCCATAGTAGGTCCTCCTCTAAGATCCATGACCTCACCAGCCATGGGTAGTTGGCTAGGTTTCCAGTAGTAGATATTATTTCCATCCTGTTGAGTAGGCCTTAAGCCCAATTGGAGAGCTGTTGGTTACTGCCAAGATATGAGTGCCACTACTGCACCCTTCTTGTACCGTGCTGATTGTCATTGTGGTTCATAGGAATTTACAGCTGGGTAGAACTGTTGGTTGCTTCTTTCCGTTGGAAACTTGTATGACACTTTCTAATACCATGAAATCAGTTCTCAGAGAGGGAGCTTTCAAGTCAGATACAACTCAGGGCCTCCTGATCTTGTGTCAGAAGTGTGTAGTGCTGTATTCAGCAAAAGGGATTTCCCTTCCACCTCTGGGAAACAACCAAGGGCAATAGAAATAATCTATGTTGTTCTGGGTGGACTCTTGGACCTGACCAACAACTCAAATGGAACTTTCTCATGCCTGGTATTGGGGTTTTTGTTAGATAGTCTATGGCTTTTGGGAGAGGATTGTCAGTTCAAGTGGGATAACTTCATTTAAACCGCATATGTACATGTGTATACACACACACAGACACAGACACAGACACAGACACACACACACACACACACACACACACACACACACATATATATATATGTATTGTATGGAATTTGGGGGAATTAAATAATAATATAATTCCTTGTGCTTTTTCAGACATCCTTAGTGTTACTTTACCTTCCTTTCTTCTTTTCTTTCTGTAATGAGGTTCCCCTTCTTTCCCAATTAAAACTCTCCCATTTTGGTTTTACCCATTTCTAAAACAACAAGTCTTCTCTTATGTGTTTTAAATTCTTTCATTGTTATTTTCCCACATTATTTAGTCACATGTTTCTGTCTTCTAAATGTTAATGGATGAAGTGTTTCCTCCAATTGAGGGGTACATGGCAGAGGTGAAAGGGAGGAAAAGGGGAAGTGATATAATTATTTTTAATTTCAAAAAATGCAAAAATATATTAATTAAAAATAAAAAAGTTTTATTTTCGTTTTAAATTAAACTATTATTCTCATAACCAGTAGTTAATATATTTTGTAGCTTAAGTACTACAAAACTTTATTCATAATTTATGTTTATCTTTTAGTGTGTGAGTTCTGAAAGTTTTTAAATGCCTGATATTTAATGTTTGATATAGAAGAGAGCTATGAAAACTTGCTTACAGTTGCCATACCGTATGTGCCTCTATACACTCAAAGCACTACTGGGTTAAACATGTAAAACTTATGGAGACTGGAACTCCAAACAAAAGTACACACAGACTGAATTTCATTATTAGTCTTGAATGATTTGGTCTGAGATGTGTTGGACTTACTTGTAATGTCCCAGGTATGTGTATTCAACAGGAAGTTACTCAGGGTGGATACGTGGAAGGAGACTATGAGCATTCATGTCTCTGCTTCCCAATGAGACCAGCTTTCTCAAGATCTCACAGTCACACCTTCCCTGCTGTTACAGACTGGTCCCCTTTAGCTGCAAACCAAAACAGGGTCTTAATCCTTGATGTTATTTTTATCAGTTATTTTACCATAACAACGAGAAAAGCAACCAATAGTTTTCTTTTATATAACAAGTATGCAAATATCAATTTGAGCATTGGCTTCTACTGTTTATATGGTCAAAACATATACATTTCTATATTGCACTTTAAATCACATTTGATGATTTTTCTTAGAGCTATATTATTAAGAAGCCACAGATTACTACTATTTATGGGACATAAGAGGGTCCTGATGACTTATTCACTCTGATTTTACAAACGTGACACAAGTTTCTTGTGATTTCTAGCAAATGGTAGGCGTTATAGTTTGATTTTAATACTGATTTTCCCTCGCCTCAAGATAAGAAGCACTCTAAGATCATTAATAAGGTTAAAGTTGCATCAAATTCCAGAATTAGCTCATAACCTTGTGCTGAGATAGTTCACTTTACATCTCCCGTTTTCCTTTTATGGCATTATTTTGTAGTTACTTAAGGAATGGTGCCGTTATTTCTCTAATGGTCTCCTTAATATTGATTAAACTGCCAGAGGGCTGGACTTCACTTCCTGGTTTATGTGCTGCATAATATTCTCCGTAACCTGCTTACTCTTTCCATTTTTCTCAGCTCTCTGCAAGCATCATGCCATTGGAAACAAGTTGATTCCTGACCACAACATGCATTGTTTATTTTTGACACTACATTTTTATTTTCTGTTTCTCAAATATAAAAAAAAAGGATATTTGTTGGTTTTTTTTTTTTTTTTTTTTTTGGTTTTTCGAGACAGGGTTTCTCTGTGATATTTGTATTTTAAACAATACAGATTGTACCTATTGCTTTCACTCGGTCTTTTAGACAATACAATTCCTACCGTAGTACTGATTGGAATCTTTCTTAACATACACACACACACACACACACACACACACACACACACACACAATGAACAAACAAAACCCCTCTAGAATTACTGACACCTGTCAGTCCATAACTAGAATATAGTAAATGCAGTGAACTTTTTATAAGCAAAAATATTCTCTAACAGTAGAAACATAGTGTAATAAAGTACACAATTTAGTAATGTCCTCATCATTTACTCTCCTTATCAAGTGCTCTGTATTGTACATAACTGTATTAATATACTTTTCCCACTGGCATCACTGTAACATGAGATAACATTATGCTGTGTGACATAGTGATGTCATCAGGCCATGATGTCATCAGGAAAGAAAAACTTTTCCTTACCAAGCCACTGTCATGTGTTTGGTCTGTCATAAACACACGTTTGTTTGACCTTGTTTCTCTTGACCTTGCATCTTTTCTGCCTGTTTATTGTCTAGAATAACTGTTCCTGAATGAAAGCAAAGATAGGAAATACTTAGTTCTCTAAATGTGGGTAGAAAATCACCCTACCATATTAAGAGTTGGATAATGCTATGCCTAGTTTGTAGAGTGTAAGTATTTGCCTGAATGCTCCATGGTCCTCTGTCATCCAATGCTTTAGGGAAGGGTTAGAAGACCATAAAGAAAGCAGAGGTCCTTGTTTTCTGTCCTCCATTTATTGTGACTTCATATTTTTCTTTCTGGGATGAATGCTTTCTCACAAATCTTCATTCTCTGAATACTTTCCACTTTATCAATTAGATCAGCTATAAAAGCTACAAACATGACTCATGTTGGAGTCATAGGGCCACTCTTGCCTTGCAGTCAGTACCACAAGGCCCATTTATATATCGATCTGTCTCCAGCACACCTGCCACCTAACAAACTACATTCCCATGGTTTGCTTTGAAAATGTCATGTTGCATCTACAGCCCATCCATGCTGAACACACCAGTCTGCTCTAACTGAAAAAAATCATATCTTCTTCATCAAATAGCACTGTGGATTGTGTAGCTAATGACTATTCTTGTCTATAAAAGCTATGTTGACCTTTTACAAAATTTGAAAAGAGCCTCACAAGTTATCTTCAAAGTTACTTTTATTCCATTCTTCTTGCTTTAGTTTCATTTACTATTAAGACAACCTCTTCTCATTCTTGGAAACAGTAGCTGGTGTTTCTTACTCTCAGATTTCAGGACCACCATTGTGGTTCTGTGATGGTCTCAGTTACTCTTCACCACACACATAGAAACATAAACTATTAAGCAATAAAATGGTGTTTAACAAGTAGGATTCATGCAGCATAGTGTTTTGACTAATGAACACCACTGCTGTGTTCTAACACAGCCAGAAGCCTCCACAGGCACTTGCGTGTTCATTCAAATCATTTCTTCCCTGAGAGTTTCTTGACTGACTTGGTCTCAAATGAGCTCAATGAGAACAAATTACAAATAAAGACAATGTAAAGAGAAAAAAAAAAAAAAGAAAGAAAGAAAGGAGAGTAATAAAGAATTGGCATACATTTTCCATTTTAAAAAGATTGTTTTTATTATTGTTAAATTATATTTATGTGTGTGTGTGTGTGTGTGTGTGTGTGTGTGTGTGTGTGTGTGTGAGCACGTGAGTACCAGTCCTCATGGAAGCCAGAGGTATCACATCCCCTGAAGCTGGAACTACCGTTAGTGAGGACTACTCAAAAAGGGTGCTGGGAGCTGAATTCCAGTCCTTTTTAAGAGTTATAAATGCTTTTAACAGCTGGACCATGTCTCCATCCCTGTACAATTTCCCATTTACAAAGTGATTAGTTCTCAGTCTAATAACAGAAGATGTAGACAGTAATTATGTCACAACATAATTTCTTCTTTGAGTACACAAAATGTTAGTTGTATGGGTATCTGGGCAACTGGTACTGTTAGTGACCTTCTCCCTTCAAACACTAAGGTTCTCATTAAGTCTGAGTTAAAAAAAATAAACCCTGTATTATGTCATATATGATATATTTAGTGTCTCTGATTACACTTAACTACCAAAGAGTTATCTTATATACCAAAACAATGCATATCATTTTAGTTATTATTTAAAACAAAATTTGAATTAAAATTTCACTAATTGTTTCAGCTATATTTTTATGGCTTCATTATTTAAACACTTAAGATGTAATAAATATTACCTTTAGTTTTAAACATATACTCAGACATAGTTCCTCAGACATAGTTTATTTTCATGTTTTACATCTGAAAGTGTAATCATCCTATTAATAAATTTGAACTTTATTTTCTTTGATCATAAATATAACTTTTAACTAATAATTAAGAGATAAAGATGTATGTTAGGCAAGATGTAGTAAAGGGGTCTAATCAATCCAATAACGTTTGAAATGCAGTTTGAATAAATGCAGTTGGAAAGATTGTTCCTTTTTCCATACCTTCTTATGAAATGTACACAGAAGAAAATTTATGATCTGTCATATTTTTAGTAGTCTTCATTTTAAAGAGAAAAATACAGGATTATTTAGACAGCCTAGGGAAAACAGTCAATATTCAAAATAACTTAATTATTCTAGTTTTAAACTTTTGAAAATAATTAGGGGATCATTTCTTTTCATCATAAGCCTTCTATACATTTTTAATATAAAAGAAAATAATATATAGGATTGGAAAAATGAGAAATAATAGTATGATTTTTTTCTTTGCTAGAGACTTCTGAAAGATTGTAATTTGTAACCAATGGCAACACTCCTTGTAAATTCTGCACTCAAATTTAAAATTCTATCCTTCCTGGGAACGTTTTCCCGTCAGAACCTGAACACAAAATTTTCCTGACACCAAATGTCTAAAACATTTTCTACAATTGACTGTTTTCTTTTTCTACTAATAAAATGTTCTCATTGCCAAATGTGTTAAGCAGTTCATTTTCTTTTCAAGATGGTCTGCTCTTTTCTACACAGTGTTCAGTCTAGATCTTCTGTAAAAGAAAAGTATGGAGGTGAGCGTTGTATTAGGTGAGGGACAGAGATGATGGACAGCGAGGAGAAGCTACCTCACACTACTCTTGTCTTATGTAGTGTTTCTGTTGCTATGATAAAGACCATAACCAAAAGCAATCCTGGGAGGAAATGTTTATTTGGCTTACCCTTCCACAGTACAGTCTGTCATCTAAGGAAGTCAGGGCATGAACTGGAAGCAGGAACTGAAGCAGAAGCCATGGAGGAATGCTGCTTACTGACTTGCTCCTCATAGCTTTCTCAGTTTGCTTCTTCCATACCTCAAGTCCTCCTCTCAGGGTGGACCACCCCTAGCAGTCGGGGAGGCCCCATCAAACATCAATCAAGAGAATTCCCCACAGACTTACCTATAGGCCAAGGTAATGGAGGCATTTTCTCAATTACGATCCCCTCTTCCCAGATATGTCTAGGTTGGTTCAAGTTGACAAAACCAACCTGGACAACTTCCCAGGCTCCCCTAAAGCTACCACTGAGAAATCCTCAGCTTACCAGTCTATTTCTTAGTAACTGACTTCAATTTTTAGTCTGAGAAGTGAACACCTTCATGTGTCTAATTAAGCTGCCTAGGATAAGCACTGCACATGTAATACATTCTCTAGCACAGATATTTCTAAAGACACCTCTGGTGGGGCTGCGCAAAGAAGGCAAAGAAGTCAGCATTGCTTTCTCTCTGTACATAGCACTCCTTAAGCTAAAACCTTAAAAAGTGTTTGGGAGGTAGATCACATTAAGGACAGGAACATCCATTCTAGATAGTAAATTAGAAAACACCAGGAAGCTTGCCTGGAATTGGTAGGACTAGTGAGTATATGAGAACCAGCTTGGGACATGGCTAACGACCAGGGCTTGGAGATGTTAGGTTCTATGTTAGGTTCAAGATTTTCATGCGTATTTTGAGGCCACAGGAAAATCCTTTTCTACTACATGGTAAAATGAATGAAGAGTGTGCAATGGCAATTTGAGTAAGAATGGCCCTCACAGGCTCATATATTTGAAGGCTTTGAGCCCAGCTGGTGGAACAGTTTGGGAAGGATTAGGAGGTGTGGCTTTGTTGGAGGAGGTGTGTCACTGGAGGTGTGTTTTGAGGTTTCAAAAACCGAAGCCATTCCCAGTTAGCTCTCCCTGCCTCAAGCTTGTGGATGGAGATGTGAGCCCTAAGCACCACACCTGCCTGCTTGATACCATGCTCCCCGTCATGATGGTCATAGGCTCTAGCCCTCTGGAAGCATGAGTCTCAAATTAAAGGCCTTATTTTATAAGTTACCTTGGTCATGGTATTTTGTCACAGCATTAGAAATTAACTAAGACAGTTGCTTACCTCGGCAACTGCCTCCACTGAATATACTTATATCCATCCCAAGGAAAGATAGAAAAGAATAACTTTCACATTGCTTTGCATAAAATTACCCAGCCTAACAGTACAGTCCAGCAAGTGTTTGTTTCTGGTTGTGTCCATTGCAAATGATAAATCACAGCTGCTCAGGTTGCCACTGCTTTCAAAAACTCTCTCCCATCATGCCAATTTTCTTCAAAATATATGAATTAATGTTTATTTGTAATATATTTGACTAGACAAATTCTTGTATATTATTAAAGGACCAGCCTTACTAATAAACTTCCCAGGGGCTCAGAAGAGAAACTACAAACGGCAAGAACTATTTTCAGGAACTGAATCTAAGTACACCACGCTCTTTGTCCGTCTACTTTATTCCTCTGGGATAAAATCCTATCTACACAGCTACAATTCTGTTCTCATGCCTAGCTCCTTTCTTGCCTGATTTCTCTCTATATTTATGTACTGTCTGCTCTAAGTTCTATTTTAACTCTTTCATCTTAGTTCTGCCTCAGCTAGGTCCTTCTCCTCTCGTTCTTAGCCATCTAGTACTTTCTTGTCTGGCTCTTCCTCATCTTCCATCCTGACCTCCAGTCAAAAATCCTTTCCAGCCCAAATCCTCATATCCTTTTTTTGTTCTCCCTATACCTCAGTTCCTCTCAGTCTCTGAGGTGTTCAGTTATAAACTCAAGCCACAGCAATCCTCTGTCAGAGCAAGGTCACCAGGCTTGAATTCTTATGGGGTCATAAAGACAGGTAAGAATTTTCCTCAGGCAGTGACCCTCAGGCTTTCTTTTACAACCCAAATGAGTACCAATGATAGGTTAGTCAAGAAGGGAATTTACGTGCTCAATCTACATTCCTAGAAGTGGTTAGGTAAGAAATTAGGAGTCTATTAGTAAGGCTGTAAAGAAGGAGGGTCTCATCCTAAATTGCACAAGAAATAAAGCTATCCTCCTGACCTAGGAAACAGGTGCTATTTCATTTGGCCTTGGATGCTTGATAGGTATTTTAGATAAATACACTGTTAGGAGTTCTTGGAAGCATGCGTAGCGTTACAAGAAAGTCACTGTAGAAACCAGCTAGTATACATACAAAAGCTAAAATATCACCAAGACTTCTTAAGCCCTGGCTTGATGTAAGGAACACATGTAAGGCCTAGGGTGAACAACCCTGGTCAGGAGTGATAAGCAATAGAATGATGTAAGTAAACCACAATGGAGTAGTGATAAGCTATAGGCTATGTGTGGAAGTAAGGATAAGACTAGAAACCTAGCCAGGAAAGAATATAAAAGATGAAGCCTCAGACCCGACCAACAGAGCTCGTCAGGCCCTCGCGCGAGACGACTCTCCTCTGCCAGAGACGTGAGATCCTGTGCCCAGTGCAGACGTGGCTGACCTGAGGAAGGCTGACCCAAGATCCAGAGGAACAGACGTGGCGAGTCCGGACCTGTATACCTGGAGAGGTACTCCTGCTTCCATTTGGAAGACAGGATGAATAATGCTTGTAATCTTACTGTGTGAATAAATGAGTGTTATACCAAGTCTGAATCAAGAGTGATTATTCCTCCCCCGTAACTGGGGTATGTGCTCGCTACAGTTGGCGTAGTCGGCAGGATTTTGGGCTTAAGGCCTCCTTGACCACTGAGCACTGAGGAATGTAAAATAAGTAATACAAAAGAATTGGCTATTACTCTGGTGGAGTAACAAATTACAGGAAACCAAATAAACCAGCAAGCGACCTCAAAGCCGCTCTGAGAAATCAACTCCTCGAAGTCAACTCTGAGGACCTAAAGAAAATCTGAAGGTCCAAGGAGGAAGAACTGGTAGGAGAGAGAGTATCAGAAGCAGACGGGAAACACCACCCTCCCTAAGGGTGCGGAGTACCGAAAGAATACCGGACACCTTGATGCCAACCCAGACCCCTGGGGAAGAGCGGAAGGTGCTGGGAAAGAGCTAAATGAGGCGCTGGCTGGCCAAAAGGATAGAAAGGATTGCGGATTTAAAATTTGAAAAATTGATAACTGATTCCTTGAATCAGTCTAAACGAATTAGTGACTGGGAGTGGTACCGTAGGAAAAAATTAATTAAATTTTTGTACGGCTTGGTATACCACTTACAATGAATAGATTAATTAAGAAATTTAAGAAGACTAACATCTCCCCGGTGACAGGTAGAGAATATCAAGATGAGGTTGAAGAACAGTGGGGGAAAGTAGCCTCCAAGGTTAAATTAAGGCCGGCATGAAATCAGTAAACGTGACTAACACATTAACAAATCCGGATGTGGTAGAACAAGAATTAGAGGGATGTAGCAAGGCACAAACTACCGCACTGCTTATGAAAACGGTGCAGGATATTGATAAGGACAGATTAATGGGCAAAAGGCTAGCCTTAAACATAGTGAGGAAGGAACAGGAGCGTAGCGCTACTCCTGGATGGAACGGACATAACACCGTACCATCATTTCCTGTCTCTACCCAAAGTAAGAGAACTCCTATTAGAAGTACTATATCAGCTCTGAAACCCTTCAGCACTGGAGGAGGTAGTAATCATCCCAAATTTGAAATGGGAACGAAGTTTGAGGAAATCAGGCCATATACTCCTCAGGAGATCTCAGAATTACGGAAAGATTATGCCCAAAATGGACAGAAAGATGCAGAATATATGTGCCGACTGTGGGAAAAGGGAGCTGACACAGTCATGTTAACTGATCTAGAAATGAGAAAGATCAGAAACATAGTAGAGAACCCCTCAGTATCGGAAGCTCTAGAGCATGTAATTGAGACATCAAAAGGCGATACACATCCACTATTAGATTGGATTACTGCAGCTTGGAGATTTGCATTTCCAACACTAGACCTCACTCAATTTGAATCAGCAGCACAGTGGACAACATACGCACAAGCCATAAAACAATGTAGAAAATTAGGTATATTATATTTCATATACAACCAGGTACCCACACCTCAAGCCGCACCTTTTACACCACAATTTAAAAAGATCATTATTAAAGGAGCTCCAGCACACCTTAAAATGAGCCTAGCTGGGCCCCTGCAAGCATGTCAAACCATCTCAGATGCCATGGAATTCTTTAAATCTTACAGGGAAATGGACATAGACAAGGTAGTATCATTTAATGTTAATAAAAAACAGGACAAGAAGAAAGTTACACCACGGTTTTCAAACATAAGACCATTTGGAAAACCTAATCAAATGCCCATAAGACAGAATGCAAACAAACCATGGAATCCGTTTAGAAGGCTGACAGGAAGGAAAAATATCCCATGGAGAGAGACACAGAGCAACCCATGGAGACAGACATACCAACCAAAACTTTTTTTAGGCAATCGAAATTTCAAACCAAATTTCAGACCAAAATTTTTCAATCAGAACAACCACAGGCCCCCAAGAACAGGACCCCCCAGACGCTACATACCAAGACGGACCTGATCAACCCGGCTGGTAGACCATTCGTAGCTATACCTATAATAACTAACAAAGGGCCGAGAATAGTAAAATGGCTAATAGATACAGGTTCTGAAATTAGTATAATAACGGAATTTACAGAACATTTTAAAACTGACAAAAGGGTTATAATACAGGGAATAGCAGCAGAAACAGAAGTACCAGTAATAAAATTAAGACTCAAATTATATAATAAGGAATATGAGATTGAAGCAGCTAGCTTCAGTGCACCCTGTAATATCCTAGGCATTGAAGAAATAAGAAAATTATTCCCAGACTTTCTAAATAATAAGAGAATAGCTAAGGTCAGATGTAATCTAGCAGAAGTAAAAATACAACCTATTAAATTACCACACACACCCCCGACCTTCACGGCACAATACCCTATCAAAGGAGGTATTAAGGAAATAACAGAGACTATACAAACTTTGCTAAAAGAAGGCATTATAGAGAAATCTCAATCATTTAATTATAACAGCCCGGTATGGCCGGTGTTGAAACCTAATGGCAAATGGAGATTTACAGTTGACTTCAGGAGAGTAAATGAAAAAACACCCAAACTTCCAGGACAACTTCCTGATGTGGAAGACATCTTTCTTAGAATTAAAAATTCAGCTCCAAAGGCAATGGCAACTATAGACTTAAGTGATATGTTCTTTGGAATCCCATTACACCCAACATCTAGGGAACTTACTACATTTACATGGCAAGGACAGCAATATCAATTCTTGAGACTCCCTCAAGGGTATTTGAACAGTCCTATTATTGCACACAACACCTTAACAACTACATTAAAGAACTTCGAACCAGAATCAGAATGTAACATATATACCTATGTAGATGATATAATGATAGTAGGACAAGCCACTGAAAAAGTAAAAAGTACATTAGAGAAACTAATTCAACATATAAGAAATGAAGGATGGACTATAAACCTAGAAAAAGTAAATAAAGCAGGAACAGAAGTAAAATTCTTAGGGGTACATTGGACTACAGAAGGACCAACAATACCCGAAACAGTAATAGATAAATTAAAACAAATTAAGCGACCCCAGAATAAAACTGAGGTACAACATCTAATTGGCCTATTTGCATATTGGAGGCAACATATCCCATACCTACAGATCATACTACAGCCTTTATATAAAATAACAAAGAAAGCACAGGATTTTGAATGGGACCAAAACTGTGAAAATGCCATTAAACTGGTACTGGAATATATAAACCAGTACAGCCACCTATATTATATACAGCCCGGTGACCACGTATTTGTGGACATCTTGTATATGCAGGGCTATGGTAATTGGAATATATTTTCAAGAAATAAAGACAAGGAAACACCAATAGGCTTCTACTGCAAGAAATTCCCATGGTCAGAGAACAAATATTCGCTGTTCGAAAGAACCATATGGACAGCCTACGAGGCATTCAGGACAATCCACTCACTGCTCAAAGAGAACCATGTGACTCTCCGGTCACATATACCCATTTTGGACTGGGTAAAGGCACCAGGAGAGGCATGGGCTGGACTACCCATGGAAGGAAAGGTACTTCAATGGAAATGGTACCTTCAGGAGTTCCTTCGATCAACACCTCTGTCAGCAAAGGGGTCGGTACCAGCGGTATCGGAGTCGATACTTCAGTCCGACAGGCCCATGACTCCAGAGGGATACATTTTCCCAACCTCAACCCCTCCCCAGAAACAGGTACCAATGGGCCATTGGGGGACTAGAGAGTACGATCCCTCCCTGGTTAATGCCTGGTTCACTGATGGATCAGCAACTACGGTGAACAACAAAGTGAGATGGAAAGTAGCCGCCTATAGACCTGGGGATGGAATGGTCATTACAGACCAGGGCACTGATAAATCAGCCCAACATGCAGAAGTTATAGCCGCACTATTGGCGATAAGACAAACTATAAAGGACAATTATAAACAAATTTATTTATACACCGATTCATGGTGTGTGGCAAATGGCATAGCAGTATGGTGAGGTAAATGGAGAAATAATGGATGGAAAATTAATGGTAAAGACATATGGTCAAAGGCAGCATGGCAGGAATTGGATGCAGCAAGCAGACTAATCAAAATCATAGTATACCATGTAGATGCACATACCAAGAAACAGGATGAGACAAGTAAAAACAATGAAGTAGTAGACAAACTAGCTTCAGCATTAAGTATAAAATTAAAAGGTGCATGGAAGGCAAACATTGATCCAGAAACAGGAAAAGGTAAAATACAGAGAGAATGGATACAGGTAAGACCATCAACTAAGGACATACCTATAAGTACAGAAGAGATACTGAAAATCCATGAGCAGTTAGGACATATAGGTACACATGCATTAAAAAGTTGGTTCGATAAAAGAAATCTTAAGATAACATGGCAGACAATAAGGAAAGCAATCAATAGTTGCAACAATTGCCCAAAGGCTATGACAAGATTAACACACAATTACCAAGGGATAATAGGACACCGAATGGATTTTAATAGAATCCTACAAATAGACTTCATAGGACCATTAAACAGCTTCAAGGGAAAATATTGCTGTACCCTAGTAGACATAACGACAGGTCTCGGGATGGCCCGAGAAAGCACACACCCAGATCAAAACACGACGATACTTACAGTCTGGGGATGGTGTGCAGCATATGGAACACCAGATATAATACAATCAGACCAAGGAACTCATTTCACAGGAGCCAAAACACAAAGAATGGCTAGAAACTTAAACATTCAATGGGACTTCCATAGAGCCTATACAACGACAGCAGCCGGAGCAATAGAAAGATGGAACGGAATGATTAAAAAACAGCTAGAGATGCATAAGGGAATGCCACTGTCATTAGCAATAAAAATAGCAACTTATGAATTGAATACCAGACCCAGAATAAATAGGAAGTCACCAATAGAAGAAGCTATACAAAAACAACATACAATAGATTATCCTACAGTTATAGATAGAGAAGTAATAAGGAATCCTAATTGCCTTTACAGGAACCGGAAGAATAACAAATTATCCCCAGCAGAAATAATAGCACCAGGAACAGGAAACAACGTGTGGATAACTCAAGGTAAAAAGGACTTGAAATTAGCCAGGCTGGAGGATATAGCATAAATGTGTGTCAGGGAGGTGATATTCATAAGGGCAACCCTCCTGACGATTTGGCTAATAGCTATTGCAGTATACATAGTACTGCCAATCTTAGAATTTGTTTTTCCCTTCTGTAACATCATTTACCAAAGAAGCTACTCATACAACATAGTTAACAATACCAATCCTGGATACGCTTCTGCAGCATCCAGAGCAGCCAACTTCACGGTATGCTGGATACACTATCTGCACAGGAGGTAATAAGAATAGCAAAGGTGATGTACACACTAAAGGCAAGCAAGCTATACGCTATTGGGGCCTCTGTGTGCTCATTTTTCTGCCTCAGGTTAGCAGATGTGATGGCAATAACAGCATACCAATGCCAGCCCTATTGGACAGTACACCCACAACAAACAGACCCACCACCACGCCACATGTTATACAAGTGGGCACTAGGAAACAGAATACCATTGCTACTCCAACAATTTATGATCTAGAAGGCAAATTACCACTATATTGGTCAGCAGAGAGAAGATTTACACATTATATAGGAAAAACACATAGTTTTTGGCAAAAATATGCAGCATGTTTAACATATGCCTGGTATAAGGGTTGTGATCAATATAGAATGGCACTTAGCATATACCATCCAAACAAAGAATATATGTTAGAATCAGGGGATGATGTTAACACCAACATACATGAGCAGAACCCATTAAAATGCCATTACAATGAATTATGGACCAACATTACCAATCACGCAGCCATATACAACATGTATTGGACAAAGAATTTACATATCAGAACAAACACATTAAGGGTAAACTCACACTATAGGACCAATACAATGGGAATAGAGACAGAACCAGAATTTGACTGTGAACTAGGCATGAATAGCTCCTTTGTGAGACAATATTTCGCACCAGTAATAGCACAACAAATGGAGGAGATAGGTATGCTGTATAGTAAAATATCAGAAAGGTGGGAAGAACAAGTATATAATTACAATGATGATTATTATGATGGTGATTACCCTACTAGTACATATTCAACGACACCTAAAGTAACTACAACACCTATAAACCCATGCAACCCTATGAATTGGACAGTATGCAATGATGGTGAAATGGTAAAACCATGGCCAGTAGTATCTGGAATAATACCATTACCCAAACCCTGGGGAAATAGATGTCCCAATAACTTATGGAGATACATTAAAAAAACATAAGCTAGATGTACCAGGACAAAATAATACTAACTGGTTATGCATAGCAGACTATCCCAATTTACCATTCTATGGTAACTTCTCTGTATTATATAGCACAGATAACCCATCAGTAAAAGGAAAGGAATGGAAATGGGATGACAGGACAAAAATACTGCAATTAGGAGTAGAACATTGGAGATTCCCAATCATACTTACAGATATTATACAACAACCTTGGGCTTCAATGAGACACACAATGAAACCTAAATATGATTGCAACACAGACACCACAACACACATCTGCATACTTACAGTAAATTCCACATTACACAGGGAAAAACACTCTTTTGCATATGCATGTATAAACATGTCCGAAGCAAATACAAACATTAGACAAAACAACAATACGAAAACCATAGTGGACCTACATGTAGGACCTTTATTTACTGGAAGAACATCAAGGTCAGTACAAGATCTAATAGCAATCACAGATACAATAGGCCAGGAAATACCATGGCTAGGAATTTTTGCAGACAGTACTGCAAATATAACAGCTACTAAACAGGTCCAGGCAATAATGAGATTTAATGACGACCAACAGTCATATCCAACATATTTTACGCAAGCAAGCAATTTGGGACTTTTTAACCTAACCTTAGCAAAATCACTAACACGAGGTGCCACAAGTCTGAGAAACAAATTATCATGCTTTACCGAAACAAATAATACAGTGGTATGGACTAACTGTACCACAAATAAAGCAACCACAATAATAAATTTGAATATATATGGTAAAATTACCATAATAAACAAACATATGTCATTAGCAAAATTTGACAGCACACCAATATTAACCATAGGTATGATACATGAACCAAAACATAAAATACATAACATGCTAGGTGGCAGTAAGATATCAATTTGCTGGTTTCACGAATCTAAAGACTTACTGGACATGCCCATACCCTGGGAAGTCAGTGCCAATGTTACTACAGATGAAGTAACAGCAAAAAATATTTTCATATTTAATAGGGCAATTGAACAAAGGGCATACAATTTCACAGGTATAAGGGAGGTAGAATATATCCCACCATATGTACAAATGGCAAAGGCTATGAGAATCAATAAGGTTATGGATCCAGATGACCTAATGGTACATTATAAAAATGGGATAACTAGATCAGGGAGTTTTTGGCAAACTTTGGATTATGAAATGGATAGAGTAATTGAATTACAGCACCATAATCTCCCATATTATTTCTACATGTTAATGCCAAATCCACAATATAAAGAATGGAATAAGGCTGAATGGGTAGCACACAAACCTAGAGGATCGATGAAATCACATACACAATATTGGGATAAAATATATTATCTCCCGATATCAAGAAATAAGGATTTTCTCAGCGAACATTCCAACACACCATTAATTATATTTAGAGGAAATATGACCAGACCAAATAAAGAAAATATTGGATTATATACAGCTCATTTTCCAAAAGGATACCTAATACCACCAGAAGGAACCCCAACAGTAGTCAAGGCACCAGCTATTATACCAGACCTAAAAAGTCCAGCTAAATTAGTTTTATACCCTAGGATTAGAAAAATTGAAATTACAATAGACTTGACAGCACTGAAACCACCTATAGAATATTGTAGTGATGTGAATTTTAGATTCGATTTAGACTACTCATCACCGACAAGAGTAGGAAGAAAACCACTACAAGCAATGGCAGTAGCAGCCTTTATGGCAGGAGCAATTTTAGGTGGAATAATGGGTGGAGGAGTATCAGCAGCAATGATAGAACCAATAAAGGCAGAAATATACCACATACAAGAAGTAAATAAGAAAACAGCAGAAGCTTTAGCAGCTATATCAAATTCTATAGATGGCATGCATACACTAATACAAACTATGCAAGGCGAGATAAAAATGTCACAAGACCTTTATAAGGAGCAATTCTCCTATCAAGCAAAACTTATTAATACTAACCATAACATGATGATGTGTCAAATGTATCGAACTCAAGTCAGTAATATGAATAATGAATTAAATAGTTTATTTAGCACAGGGTTAGGGAGAAGAACAAGAGAATATCAAAGTATACTAAACCCTGAATATGAAAGCTCATGTACAGATGGATTATGCAATATACATTTAGTACAGATCTTCTTACAAAATTCATTTTCAGCATATCATTCCAAGGCCATACCACAGCTATATACTGAAAGAACAGGAGTATCAGAATGGAACCACCAATACTTAGTACCCATAGAGCATTACTTATGGACCAATATGAATGGCACACCAGTGTACATACCATTAGAAGACTCCATATCATTAGGAGCAAATACATACGTTTATCCACATCTACCAGAAAGCACGCTTGAAACTAGTCAATTAGCAGTAACTACTATCACACAGTCACTAGAAGATACAGGAGATTACACTTTCTTGATATGTGCTAAATATTTACCTACTTTAGTTAGCTGCATAAATCTTAATGAAACCACAATGAATGATGATATCACAACATTCAATATTACAGAATCAGGATGCTATATGGTACACAACTGTAGCATCCTACAAATGAATTTCACTAATTATGATGGTAAAAAATAACCAAACAAAGAGTGACCACATTAACACTAGAAGAAAAACATTATTTTGATGGCTCACACTTATTTAATGACCCAACAGAATTAGAACATCACCAAACATTTGTAAAACAAGCAATGGAGTTACAACACATTGCAGATTTCAATCAGAAACAACTAGAATCCATACATAACAAAATTAAAGAACAAGATGCAGCCATACATACATCACAAGCACAAACGCACAATCTAGTGAATTTGTTAAGAACAAATACATACATACACAAGGACTGGGCGAAACAGATGCAGAAATGCAGCTTTTGGGATTATTTAGGCAGATTAGTCAGATTAGATCTAATATGTACACCAATTTACACATGGTGGCACTGGATAAAGTTAGCAACCTTTTGGTTTTTAGTAATTTTAGGGATAAGTATTGCTTTATGTTTGTCTGAAAAAATCAAATGCTTGATAATAACTCCATGCTTAAGATGTCTTACAGGAATCAAGTAACAGGAAACCCACTTTGGAATCCGTCAGGCAGACGCTTCGATTTACTTAGTAAAAATGGAATGAGTAATTTACTATATACCACATACCAAAAATATATGGAACCATTGTCTGATATTTTCTATAGAATAGGTATATTATCTATGGCAGGAACGATACAGGGATGCAAATACTGCACCCATAAATATGCAATGTTCTACCTATCAGAACCAGGTGAGGTAGACAACCTCCCAATGCTCTTGATGCACTTGACGTTCCACTTGACAATAGAAAGAGGTATACATGATATGAGATTAATTGGAGATGGATACATGAGATATTATGGAACCATGCAATCTAGTATATATAGGGTGAATGGAATGTATAAAATACACAGAAATAACATGGATGCAGCCCTACATATAAGCGCCGCTTTAGCTGCAGCATATGTGGGCCGCGGTAATCACAGACTATATGAAACATATAGAACATGGCTAAAACATAATCCTGATGAAGCAATAATAAGCATTGATAAAGATTTCCTGAATGACCCACAGTGGGAAACAGGGGAACCAATGTATTTACAAAGCATATGTACTAGAATATTGTGTAGAGATTTTGTTATAGATGTGTTAAAAGAATTTGCAGCTTATAGCACTTGGTTGAAGTTATATAATGCATATATAGAGAAAAAACATAAAAATAAACCACCCAGAATGAGAAGGATAAGAATGCTAGGATTAACAAATTAGGATAATATATTGTAAATTCCCAGGCTGCGACCTCATGTGATGCCTTTTATGTTGAAGACATTTCAGGCATCAGGGGATGGAATGTAAGGAACACATGTAAGGCCTAGGGTGAACAACCCTGGTCAGGAGTGATAAGCAATAGAATGATGTAAGTAAACCACAATGGAGTAGTGATAAGCTATAGGCTATGTGTGGAAGTAGGGATAAGACTAGAAACCTAGCCAGGAAAGAATATAAAAGATGAAGCCTCAGACCCGACCAACAGAGCTCGTCAGGCCCTCGCGCGAGACGACTCTCCTCTGCCAGAGACGTGAGATCCTGTGCCCAGTGCAGACGTGGCTGACCTGAGGAAGGCTGACCCAAGATCCAGAGGAACAGACGTGGCGAGTCCGGACCTGTATACCTGGAGAGGTACTCCTGCTTCCATTTGGAAGACAGGATGAATAATGCTTGTAATCTTACTGTGTGAATAAATGAGTGTTATACCAAGTCTGAATCAAGAGTGATTATTCCTCCCCCGTAACTGGGGTATGTGCTCGCTACACTTGACCTTTGGAGAAGTCCTTGACTTTACAAGTAGTAGCTTTTGTGATAGTAACTGAATTCCATTATGTTTTCCTGTGGCTTGCAGCAGTAAATGCTGACAACATATTCCTGAAATGATGAGAATCTCTGAGAAGAAGCTAAAAATCACTGTTGTTTTCCAGAAAACCTCTCCAAATATGGCTATCTTCATCTGTATACTTTTCATGTACACTTACAGTTTTTGAGTATTTTAATTTACTTTCTATTTTTCTTTTATCTAAAATGATTTTTTTCATACACTATATCCTGATTATGATTTCCCCTCCACCAACTCTTCCTAGACTATCCCTACCTCCCTTCCCATCTGACTCTGCACACATTCTGCCTCCTCTTAGAGAACAAACATGCTTCTAAAAACTAATAATAAAGTAAATACTAAAACAAGCTAATTGGAATAGGACACACACACACACACACACACACACACACACACACACACACACAAGCAAACTGAAGAAAAAGAACCAAACTAAAACACAAGAAACACGTATAGGTGTAGACATACACACACATTTTACACACAGGAATCCCATAAAAGCACAAAACTGGAAGCCATAGTATATGCACAAAGGACTTCTAAGGTTAAAAATAACATTCTGACAAAACATTATGACACAAAGACCCCCCCCCCAAAGATGCTATTGAGTGCATTTTGTGTTGGCCATCTATTTCTGAGCATGGGGCCTGCCCTTAAGAGTGGTTTCCACTCCCAGTGGACTCCATTGGTGAGAACTAAGTTTTCCTTTGTGAGTTATTATCAATAGGAGATAGCTTCTGGGTTAGGGATTGGAGTTTGTGTTCACTTCTCTTGGTGCTGAGACACCATCTGGTGCTGACCTGCGCAGGCCCAGTGCATGCTGCCACAGTCTCCATGAGTCCAGATGTGTATCAGCCCTGCTGGGGTTAGAATACTTGGTTTTCTTGATGTCCTCCATCCCTCTGGCTCTTAAACTCCGCCTCCTCTTCCATAGGGTTCACTGAGCTGTGCGGAGAAGGATTTGATGGAGACACCCTATTTAGGACTAAGCAGGGAGGTGAGAGAAAGGAGTTATATTAAACCATGTAAATCAAAAGAATCGAGGGTCAGCTACTGTTTCATAATGAGCTGCCTTGTAGAGGGCTTAGCAGTGGTGTGGATTCGGTTCTAGAGACTTCTTGGAAGGACTGTCAGAGGATCTGCATGGTAAAGAGGTGTTGAGGTTTATATGTGAAATGCTTCAAAGAGTCCTGTATTGATGGCTTGGTCTTCAGTGCAGCAGTATTCAGCGGTGGGAACTTCAAGTTAGAGGATCAATTCTTTCATGAATTCTCAGCAGAATAGACCATTGAGGTAAGGCACAAGAGCAAGTAAGTAAATAGAGCTGTGTCCTTGAAGGACAAACCTTGTCCCCATGTCCTGCTCTTTTCTCTTTGCCTCCTGACAGCATGAAGTGGGCAATTGTCTCTGCTTTGTGTTGCTACCAAGATACTCCATACACATGGACTGAAATCTCTGAGACCCTCAGCCAAAATACATCTTTCTCCCTTTAAGTTCTTTATATCAGCTATTTTGTCATGGAGACAGAGAGTTAACTAACACAAAAGTACGGAGAGATTTATCCATGTTTACCACTGTGCACTCATCAATCAGATTTCACACCCACTGGGTGTGCATCAAGCTGAAGAAACCCTTACATTCATGAGCCACTGCGAGCAAACCAAAGCGGTCCAGACACTACTGAAGACATTATTTTATTATTTTGGGCAGGAAACAAATTTGCTGTCTGACCAGGATATCTCTTTACTATGCCAGCATCCTTGAAAAGCGTTCAAATCAACACAAACAAAGCTCTGAATGCCTTCTGCATACAAGTTAGGAAGAACTATGTGATACCCCTATAGAATTACCTCCCAACAAAGGACAGGAAGAGGACATTAAAATAGAAGCTTCTCCTGCTTTTCTAAAAACTATACTAGCTAGACACCTGATTGTTTCCATCCAGCTCCCAGTCCCGGCCCAAAAGAATGTGTGTTTCTATGTCCCATTAGAAAGTGAAATAAATCTGTCTTTGTATCTCCAATTTAAGCTAACGATCACACAGCAAAATCAGTTAGCTCCTGTATGAAGTCAATGTCAAGATGTAAGGTCAGAAACAGGGTACAGGAGTTTATAAATGTCCCTTCTCTTCTCTCTCTCTCTGTCTCTGTCTCTGTCTGTCTCTGTCTCTGTCTGTCTCTTTCTCCTCTCTTTTGCTGCTGTTTTTAATTATAAATGAGATTTTCTCAGCAACCTAATGATCTTCTTTCCTTAATTTTGGATGTACAGATTGAACAATGTCCTTGTTTGTAGCTGGAGAGACACTATGAACTATTAGCCAACTACTGTAGCTACATAATTCTCTGAAGGTCAAATTCACTTGATGGCCACATTGACCTACTACTCATTACAATAATTGCTTACAGAGTTTAATATTGCAGTCTGCCTCTATTGGATGGAGGGTGCTCTATTAGTCCCATTGCCATTTATAAATCCAAGATCTCAAAAACATCTCTTGTCAGCCTGTGCCAGACAGCGGAGCCACTATTGAACTTAGCTTCCTCTCAGAGTTAACTCTACCTTGCTTGTAAATTATGTGTTATGAAAAGTGTACATAATGACATAGGCTTTGGGGTTTATTTGATCTTACATAAGTACTCTCCTAAATATATGCCAACCTATATTTCTATGTTTGTCTTTTAACCTTTAACTTCTGCAGTTTTTCCCTGAGATCTGACTTTTTTTTTAAATGTTATCTAGTATGAACTGTGACCTTTCTATGATTCTAGGTTCAGAGTTTTTCTGAATTTTTCTTTTAGTATTAATTCATGTATCTGGAAAGGATGTGTTTATTTCAATAAATACCTTGTACCTGAACTTGTAAAAACCTTACTCATGTACAAGCCTTATGATCCCAAACTTACTCCTGTAGCTTCTGTGAGTACCTATTGTCTAGGTCCAGCAATTCATCATGGCTGCCATCTCTGCCTGGTCCTACAGATCCAGATGGGGTACATGGTGACGTAACTCAACCACTGTCCGTATGTGGACAAGTACTGCAGGAGTGCCTGTTATTCTGTGGGACAGAGTTGTCTGTACCATCCGCAGACAATGGTAAAAGATCAGCTGATCATAGTAAGAAACCCGCTATTTCTGCAGGATCACAAGGTCAGGGAAATCTGTAAATTCAAGAATTTCAGTTAATCAAAACATCTGCCATTCCTCTATTCTTTCACAAGCAGGGTCTTGACCTTTATATATATGGTTGAGAGCTTAATCTTTGTTGGCATTTTCTCTGTTCTTCTGCTGTAAAGAGGGCATGAGTATTTTTTTTTATATGCTCCCAAGAAGGCCTTTGCCTGTTATAACTAGCTTTTACCTCACTGTCTTAGTCAAGGTACTGTACTGGAGCAGAACCAACAGAATGTGTATGTGTTACAAACAGGATTTATTAAATTCGCTTACAGGATCCTCTCTGGGAATTCAATAAGTTATCTGCACAATGGAGCAGCTGAGAACTTAGTAGCTGCTCTATCCATTGCCGGAATGCCTCAGCAGTCCCACTATAATGCTGAAAAAGATCTGGATCATTGCTAGGGAATTTCTTATTCTCTGTCCATGCTGGAAAAAGAAGAAGAAGAAGGGTTCTGATGCCACTTCAGGAACAGCAGCAACACAGGGTGAAAGTAAGCACCCAGCAGCAAGAAAAAAAGCTGGCAGGCAGAAATAGGCTTGCCTTTGGTCCAGATCTCTTTATACCTGAGGTACTGCTAGAATGTGCTGCCCACTTCAGGTTGATTCTTCTAGAGAATACCCTGCCAGAAGTATGTCTCTTAGTCAATCCTCAATCCAATCAAACTGACAACCAAGATTAACCATCATGTTCAAATTCTGGTTATATTTTCATCAGAGTACCAGTTAAGTGGGCTCGAGCCCACTGTCCTTATAGTACAATTCTACACGGGTATCTTGGTTTTTATCTTCGGACAGAGAAGGTCAAGGGGCAGATAGTTTAAACAGACGTTTATTCAGCAAAGCAAATAAGGCATTCCAGAAGGAGACTGAAGGGGACTGTGCCCAAGTGGAGGTATCAGCAGAGTGGGTTTTATATTGTGGATTCTAAAGTCATCTTATGAATCTTTATGAGGCGATAGACTATTCACGGAGTAAGGTGATCCTTTAATCCTCTCAATCATAGTAGATTGGCTCTCCATTTCGGGTATTTCTTCCCTTTAGAAAAGCCTAGAAGTGCTGTGATACAGACTTTTGGGTAGTGTCCATGTGTGAGAAATGTCCTTGTGTCTCAATTTTGATTCATTAGGATTAACATAATTGCACCCCAAGAACATTAATTGCAAAGGACATTCTGATCCTCAGCAGACACAGCTGTAGCCCCTGGGTCATCTCATATCCAACACTTGTTTGAGATTTCACAAAGTCCTATGATTGACCTCATGACTGGATGTTGGTTAAGACATTTTTATTTGTCCTGGAATTAATGTATTATGTTACTTTTAAAATGGAGGCTTTACCACAAAAGCTGGGGCCGTGGTTTTATAACAAACTGGCAGGCTGCGTGAACAGGAAACAAGACTTAGGCTGTCTGTAGGACTCAATTCTTCCAGCTGTGCCACCCATGTTCCTCTTCTACCTAACACTGCACACTCCATCCCATATTTCTCAACCCTGTCAGGAGTGCATTATTGTAGCTAGAGTTTTCCTGCCTGGCCCACAGTCAGGGCAAATCTCTGTCACCTGCCAGTCCCGCAGCCACTCAGACCCGACCAAGTAAACACAGAGACTTATACTGGTTACAAACTGTATGGCCGTGGCAGGCTTCTTGCTAACTGTTCTTACATCTTAAATTAATCCATTTCTATAAATCTATACCTTGCCACATGGCTCGTGGCTTACCGGGATCTTCACATGCGGCTTGTCATGGTGGCGGCTGGCAGTGTCTCTCTCATTCAGCCTTCCACTTCCCAGAATTCTTCTCTTTGTCCCGCCTGTACTTCCTGCCTAGCCAATGGCCAATCAGTGATTTATTTACTGACCAATCAGCAACACACTTGACATACAGACCATCCCACAGCACATTATACTTTCCAGAGTCCAGGTGGTACAGTAGAAAGGTTGTATGGAACACCGGATCAGCCATATTGCTCAGGCAGCCTACATATGGATGTCATGCATTTCTTTATCTGACTCACTGTATCTTATCATCTGCACCTCTCATGAATGACAGTTCCTCAGGACCATGTCTTCAGTGTCTTTCAGTTGTTCTCCAACAGAAAAACATATTCCAGTGACCATAGTTGCCTAGTTCACTTCTTTAGGGTTGCCTTTTTACTCACAATCAGTGTGAACTCTAACATAAATAACGAGGTCAGGTACCATGTCTCCCTTCTTCTTTGTTTTAACTCTAGTGTGTAGCATAAGCCAGAGACCTCATAGATAATCAATAAATATTCACTTAAAGAACAAATAAGCTAACATAGTTTGACACAATGATTATCAATTACCTGGATGTCCTTGTATTTGTACTCCATTAATAAGCTAATTTTGGTGCTAAAACCTCTTAATGCATCTGTAGTATGGCTAGGTAGCATCCTTTAAAGTTACTTTTAAAAGTTATATATTTATATATGTATATATTCTATAAACATCATCTGTCATATTTATTATGTCTTTAGACTTTTAATTTAGGCTCTGCCAGCACTGTTACCACTGTTTAAAAATGTACTGCTCTCTGCATTATCTGAAATGGCACCATGATGAACTGGCGTCTTACTAATTTTCTCTGACTGTCCAATGAGTCATACAATATTTCCTGTCAAAATCTTTCACCTCATGTTTTTTTTTTTCCTAGCTAAATGTTTAAACTACTGACATTATTTATGGAATGGGAAGTTGCAGGAAGTGAGTTAGCTCTTAGCATAAACCTGTCTCATTTTACAAAGTACAATTGTTTTAAGATATAATTTCCAAAGTTTAACTGGGGAGAAAAAAATAAGTGCATCCTCTTAATATAGCAATATGCTCCCTTGTGCTCTCCCATACACTAGCTGTCATCTATGTATGTATTCACATACACGCATGTATAGGTGATATGCACACATGGAGGTCTTGCTGCCAACACCCCTTGTCTTCAGCAGAGGTCACTTCTCCCTGAGAAAATTGGCTTCTGGAACTGGCTTTCTTTTATTTTCTGTTATCTCCTGCGGAAAAGTTCAAAATTCATCACATCTGAAATATAATCATAATCATTTTCCAAGACTTCATAGCCACAAAACAGCCAGCCTGATCTTGAGGGTAGGGTATACTGGGGGTGAAATTGTGCAAGAAGCCGGAGTTGGATACAATGTCAAAAGCAAATCTAGATGTATTAGACATGCACTAGTTAATTCTTAATTTACCATGTAAATGATCAGTTGGTTCTAACGATGGCAGCTACATCGTCCCCACGTGTTGCCATTATCCTGAAGTACATGCTGACCTTTGCATTCAGATTTTATGTTCCATTGCTTAATGCCTCGTGGGCCAACATTTAACAAAATCATTCTTAGAAATGAGAAGATGTGATTAGCTTTTATTTTTCCATGAAGTACAGCTTTACAGTTTAACTGAGTTTACTTTGGTCCCTCGTTTTTTTGTTTTTTTTTTTTTTTTTAAATCCAGAAGGCAACAATCTCCTGCTTACCTACTTTCCCATGTGGAGTGGCCGTTCAGCATGTCCGTCATGGTTGCTGGGAAGAGCACAGGGGCTGAAACTGGCTGTGCCATTTGAAATTCATCTCAAAGGTCAGGAATAATTGAAATTCTTCTCAAAAGTAAAGATTTTCCAGCCCAATATCTAAGAGTCTGCTTTTTCAGTCACTAAGAAATCAATACTTTGGAGAATGATATATTTTTGCAATAGTTAAGTCATAGATACACATATTATACATATGTATATGTCATTGAAAGCTAGTAGTGGTTTCTTAGATTTCCATGCCTTTCTCTTTCTGGCCTAAACACTGAGCATCCTTCGGGAGCTCTTGCGGATGCAGGCAGTGAGAGCTGGTGATACAGCTAGGGGGTAAAGCACTTGCTTAGCATTTACAAGCTCCAAGGTTGGTCCCCACACAGCAGAGCAGCAGCTGGAGGAGGAGGAAGGGGTGGTGGTGGTGGTTGAGGAGGAAGAGGAGGAGGAGGAGGAGGAGAGGAAGAACAAAAAAGTTAGATGTAGGAGGGAGAATAGGGAAAGAGGGGAAGAGGAGGAGGGGAGACATCAGTGTTCAGAAACAAACACTGGAACTTTAAAGTTTCAAGGAAGGACAGATTAAGAAAAAACATACTTATCCGTGATATTAAGCACACCAAGATACTAGTAAATTGGTACGACCTGTTCTTACAAAGGTTGCCTTCATAAAGTTAAAAAAAATAAAATAAATATTTAAAAAAATCTATATCTGTCTTCAAAAATTAATCAAGAAATCAACAAAGCCCTCTTTGAAAGTATGCTAAGTAATTTATGTAATTCTGATGATTAACAAATAATGTATGATATTTTAATATCACTGAAGTATGCATTTAAAAGCTAAGAATCATTCAGAACTCCTTGGGTTAAATAATCCTTATAAATAACTAGGCATTTATATTTCAAAAGAAGTTTGCACACTTTTACCCTAGGGCAATAGTAGCCTGTGTGAAACTTTTATTAGAGTAGGATTCTCAACATGAGATAAAGCCATGCTAACAGTTATTTAATGCATGTGAAGACAAACCAACATAGTGTATACAAAGCAATTCTATGCTGTTTTTTCAACTTTATTTTTACTCAGACAGTAAAGGGACATATTTGCTCTCTGTTGCTATGCCCATTTGGTTTACACTTCCAGATTACAGTCCATTTTGAAGTCAGAGCAAGAATTCAGGCAAGGGCAGAAGCAGGAGCTATGGAGGAAAGCTGTCCACTGGCTTGCTCTCTCTGGGTCCTGCTCACCTAGCCTTCTCATACAACCTGGGGTCACCTACCACTACCCACAGTGGGCCACATCCTCTGATTTCAACCAACAATCAATACAGTTCCCTACAATCATGACCATAGGGTGGTCCGACCCTAACATTCTCCTAATTGTGACTCCCTTAGATAACTGGACTGAAGCTAACTAAGAGAAAGGGTTAAAAAATACTTTAAGTTTTTTATACTAGCTAAAAAATCAGGACTAATACTTGTAAACATTTGGCTAGGGAAAAAGTTCAAGACCAAAGAGATTAATTGGCTAGATTTTTTTTTTTAGTACATGCTAAGTGAATTTTAAATAATCATATCAAAATGCGTACTTATAGACAGCCCAGTACAGCCATCAAAATCAAAACATAGTTTAATTCAGCCTTCATTTCTGTCTTCCATGGGGACACAGATTTTACAATTTGCATAAATGTGGATGTAAAATTTCATGCATTTAAATAAACCTTAACATTTCAAAATGATTTGCCTTCCAGTTTGTAAAGTAAAGCGAAATGAAAGAAAAAAATTTATATTCAAATTAAATATCCACAACCACTAAAAGTGATGGAAAAATACTAGTTGATGATGAAGGAAGAAATGTCTCTGGGAGAGTTGAATGTTACAGCAGAAAAGCACTAATCACCACTTCCTAATCTTCTCTGTCTGCTAACATGCTGGTCCTAACCAGTATCTATCTCCAAGCCCATAGGAAACATTCTCCAGCTCTCAGTATTGCCTGGCAGCTGGTATCACATCAGTCTGTCCACCTCTTACACTTTTAGTACATGTGGGGCGTTTACCCACCACCCCCACAGTTCCCCAGAGTTTTCTTGAGTGCGAGCAGCAGGAAATATTAGATAGAAGGAATTATTGCAGAGAATATCGCGGAGATAAACAGATAGAAAATAAAGGATAGCCTCGAGAGGGCCTGGAACCTATTCCAAAGGGCCCTGACTGTCTCTGCCCCAGGGTTTTTATAGAGATGCCAAGGGGTGGAGCAAAAGACCTCCTCCCCCAGCAAAGCCAAGTGCAGACCATCTCAGACACCTGCACTCAGGTCCGTGGTCCTAATCATCCTCTATGCGGACCTGCTGGGTAAAGCCACGAGGAACCCGAGAACGGGCTCCTACAAGTACACAATATTTTGATTGACTTACTATTTTATTTTTCAGTTAGTAAATGGAATGACATGGACACATGATTAGGTCCTGTTTCAACTCTTACTGTCATAAACACGGTTTTAAGAATTGAATGTAGAAATCAGATCCAAGAATAAAATGAAGATACCTTAGTGGACTACAGTTACTTGGAGTAACTTAGTGTAGTATAGTTACTTAGTATAGTAAAAGAGTACCTTAGGTACTATAGTTAGAATAGTAGCTTAGAGTAACTGCAAGATACCTTAGGACCCCTATCTCTGTTCTCAAGCTAAAAACATTAAAAATACAAATCAAAAAGTAGTTTGTCCCATTATTGATTTACTCTGAGATTCATATGTAAGACGGGTTACTACTTAAGGTAACAGGGAACTGGAGTTTTGGAGGAGTAATGAAGCACATGGGCTGATCGTTTACAAAGGAGAATACACTTTAATTTAAACTTTATAGTATTAATTTCCATTTACACAGTTAGGCCAGAACTGTGGAGAAACATGAGCTTTGGTGAACTGAAAGTCTTATGCTATGTTGTATCCCAGCTCTAGTTTTTTTGTTTTTTGCTTTTTGAGACAGGATTTCTCTGTGTAGTTTTGGTGCCTGTCCTGGATCTCGCTCTGTAGACCAGGCTGGCCTTGAACTCACAGAGATCTCTCTGGCTCTGCCTCCCAAGTGCTGGGATTAAAGGTGTGTGCCACCATCGCCCAGCTCAGCTCTAATTATTTTATGCTCCATTTTCTTACCTGGATAAATAGCAGCATTTTCTTTTCTTGATCCTGTTTTTTAGTATATGTGATCATATTAATGAAAGATATTTCCTTAATAATTACAGATTTAAAAAGGGGATAATGTAGTAGAGAATACTGGCATTTTAAAATACTGCTTAATTGACTTTACTAAACAGCCAAGAAAGAGATGAAATTATAAAAACAATAATCCTATCTGCAAGCTGTTCATACAGCCATGGATAAAGATAGTTCAAAACTGAGACCTGCTCATTTTGCTCACTGGTACAGCCTGTGTATTTATGAGTGCCTGACATACAAAAGAAAGTCCATAAATATTTGTGGTTGAGTGAGGATTCTTTTTATGAGCTTTCAAAACCTTTGCCATCATCTGAGGATTCCATATCATGTTATTTCCATTTTCTGTCAAAGTCACTTTATTATTTCTCTCTGTCTTCAAATATCCATTTTATCATAGTAATCTTACAATTTTGGCATTGTCCAAAATGGAAGATTATTTTCTGTCATATATAAATATTGCTGCCTCTTATAGTATTCTTAATGGTAATATTATACCTGGTAGGATTATTATTATTATTTTTGTGTTGATGAAGGTACTTGCTGCTGCTGCTGCTGCTGCTACTGATTATAATGATGAGAACTGATGATGGTGATAATGATGGTGATAATTGATGGTGATGGTGGTGGTGGTGGTGATTGATGGTGCTGATAATAGTGAGTACTGATGACTGTAAGAATTGCTGAAGGTCATTGTATTGACTAGTTTTTGTCAACTTGACACAGCTAGAGTCATCTGAGAGAAGGAAACTTCAATTGAGAAAATGCCTCCATAAGATCAGTCTGTAGGTAAGTCTGTGGGCATTTTCTTAATGATTTAAATAGGAGGGCCTTGGAGAGGTGCCAACCCTGGGAAGGTGGTCCTGGGTTGTATAAGAAAGCAGTCTAAGAAAGTCATAAGGAGGAAGCCAGTAAGCAACATTCTTCTATGGCTTCTGTCTCAGTTCCTGCATCTAGATTCCTTGAGTTCTTGACCTGACTTCCTGAGATGAAGGATTGTGATATGGAAGTATAAGCAAAATAAACCCATTTCTCCTCAAGTTGCTTTCACTCATGGTGTTTATCATAGCCATATAAACTCAAAGTAACATAATAGTGACGATGATGATGATGATGATGGTGAAGGTTGATGATTGATGATGATGATGTTGATGATGGTGGTGGTGGTAGTGGTATCAGTAACATCATATTTTACCTTAAGCTGATCCATCACACAGCCTTTGGTACTTTGACAGTTCTCTGGGCCTTCATTAAGGTCAAAGCCTGCTCACTATCTACAATGCTTTACATTCTTTCACATCAACATACAGAAATCATTTCTTGTTTGCTTACTATTCACAAGTCTGTGCCTTGTGCCTTTACTTCTGTTCCCCAAATGGACCTGCAGTCCCTCTCTTCTCTGCCTTCAGATGAATGAGGGCTACCTACTTTGTGTTTCATTACCCTCCAATCTGTCATAACAGGGAACAGATGGCACACTAAAATCCAGATGATTTGAACTGTGTGTATTTACAACTCACCATAAAATAAGCCACAGATAGGGAAGCACATAACTAAAGAAGCAAATTGAGGCTAACAGTAGAACTATCACCACGGCCAAGCACTAAGGAAGAGGGGAGGCAGGAGAGAGGCAGCTGGCACCATTGAGAAGGGACCTTCAGTTGAGGGGTACCACTAAGCCAAGGTAAAACCCAAAGAGAAGGGGGTTGAGAAATGCACATTTTCTTCTCTTCCGTATTCTTACTCTTGATGGTGTTTCTCACTATTTCAGCCCAAAAGAAACCAGAATGCAGAGGTGCTCATGCTTGTAATCAGGATGAGCTTCTGGAGGACAGAGTAGGCTAGAGAAGAGTGGAGACTGGATGCTCAGTGTGAGCAACAGCTGCATTCCTCCGCCTCTCTACGGGGGTAACCATTCTTATCCTTCGTCCTCCTCAGTCATAAATCCTAAGAAGCAGTAGGCTTGTATTACAACCTGAACCTGATACAGGGTCCTTTCTTGCCTGGAGATCCACATATAATTGTCTCCTCACAGGTCACCTGACAATTCTTTATCCTCCTCAGTCATAAATCCTAAGAAGCAGTAGGCTTGTATTACAGCCTGAACCTGATGCAGGGCCCTTTCTTGCCTGGAGATCCACATATAATTGTCTCCTCACAGGTCACCTGACAAAAGGATTGAACAAGTATGGTAAATGGATTATTTCTTATGAAATCATATGGCAGTGTGCCATTTCCTTTCAGGTTGGAATTAGCAAAGCAGAATTCATAGAGGAAAGGGGGTCCTTGATGACAACAGAGACTTTCTAGCCTCAGGTGGCCTTTAACTTAGGAGTTAGGGTACTTAATGATACTCACAGCCATACAACACTCTCACTGACTCAGTGGCCTCCAGCTTCTTGTATCATAAATGAAATTCCACAGACACTGGATAGGTGACTTTAGAAAGGGATTTTACTACAGATTCGTAAGTAGGAGCCTGAAAGAAAGAAGTTGTGGCTCCTATAAAACAGGAAAGGGTCCCCAAAAATGAGATCCCACTGAGGGTCCTCACATTGGAGTTAGTAAGGCTTTATGGGATGAAGACACAATCAGTAATAATCTGGTCATTGCAGTTGGCCTAGTCACAAGGTATCTAAGCACCTCTCAGCTTATACCATGTCGTGACATACAGATGCCAGGCAGGGGTACTCATCTAGGGGAGAAAGATCAAGAGAATACAGACCTCTTTTTTGGCATGTCTAGCCTCTGGCCAGGGAAGGACCAATAACAGTAGTTTCTGTTTTTTGTTTTTTAACCCTTTACTCCTTGTTCTTTTGTGGCGGGGGTGGGGTGGGGCTACCACCCAGCTCCCAAATAAATCACACACAGAGGCCTATTCTTTTTTTTTTTTTTTTTTTTTAATGAATGCCCAGCCTTAGCTTGGCTTCTTTCTAGCCAGACTTTCTTAACTTAAATTAGCCCATCTACATCTACCTTTTGCCTATGGGCTTTTACCTTTTTCTATTTCTGTATATCTCTTCTTTCCTTCTTACTCCATGTCTGGCTGTGTGGCTGGGTGGCTGGGTGGCTGGCCCCTGGTGTCCTCCTCTCCTTCTTTTATTGCTTCATGTTCTCTCTTCCTATTTATTCTCTTTGCCTGCCAGCCCTGCCTATCCTTTCTCTGCCCAGCTATTGGCTGTTCAGCTCTTCATTAGACCAATCAGGTGGTTTAGACAATCAAAGTAACACAGCTTAAACAATGCAACATAAAAGAATGCAGCACATCTTTGAATCATTAAACAAATGTTCCGCAGCACAAACAGATGTAACCCATCTTAAAATAATATTCCAAAACAAACAATCTTTTGGTTTAAACATTTTCACATCTCTAGCCTCTGCCAAGGATAGAACTGCCAAGGGGACCAAGTACATTCAGTGATTTTAGCCAAGGAAAATTGCACTGTTTGGGGGTCCCTACTTAGGTGGTTTCTATCCTGTTCTCATCAGAATCTTCATCTTGCCCTCTAATGGAGATCATTCAACATACACCATATTACAGATCTTTCCAAACCTCAAAGACATTAGGCTTCTGTCTTCTAAGCTATATTTTCACCCCGTAGTACAGGTCTCACTAAGATGTAGAGAGGGCTAGCTACTCCTTGATTACTAACTCCTATTAATGTAAAGCCATCAAATGTTATGGACAATTGTAATAGTTTATTGATCATACTGTACTGCTAGCCAGATTATTTAAGGTCTTCCTGACAATTTCATTGAGAGAGAGACAGAGACAGAGACAGAGACAGAGAGAGACAGAGAGAGAGAGGAGAGAGAGAGAGAGAGAGAGAGAGAGAGAGAGAGAGAGAGGAAAAGAAAAGAGAAGAGAAGAGAAGAGAAGAGAAGAGAAGAGAAGAGAAGAGAAGAGAAGAGAAGAGAAGAGAAGAGGAAAAAGAGAAACATCTCCAGGGCTAGATATAGAATGTGCAGTTTTATTTTATTTTTAAAATTTATTGTTAAAGCTGTGTATAGACAGATTTTCCTACTGAGAGAGAGAGAAACACTTGTGACAAATGAATTGCTGAACACCAGGAGTTAGAGTTCACATTTAACTGTGACAGTAAAAATAACACACCTATAAAGGTGATGTGAATTGCCACAGTTCTGGTTTAGTTCATGATAAATATGCTAAATGCCCAACATGCATCCACATTTTTTGTCTCATGACCAGACATAAATGTTGGTAATTTATCATGATATTTGAGTCTTTAGTCTTTAACAGGGTTCCTATTGTCAGTGGCTATTTTAAAAATACACTACTATGTAACTATTTTTTAGTATGTTAGTGATGGAGGTGAAAGCTTCGAAGCTATAAATTGGCTATAATCTGTACTATATTGACTCTTAATTATTCAGAAAATCAGTTTTAAAATTCTACAGTTACTGACAATATGTATTCCAACTATATCTTCTGAGACTGTGGAAATAATGGATATTCTATAGTCAAATTGTTAAAAAATACTAGGTCCATTCCCATATCCCCAATTTCCTGAGTTTTGAGGCTATTTGCTGTACAGTTTTCCAACATATCTACCATTGATTGCATTAACATAGGCTGTTGCTGACCCGAGTCTCTCATTTGGTATGTCCTTATCACTCGTAGATACCCAATCTCAAATCCTGATGGGGTTGACTATTATCCATGCATTTGAGTTATTCGAAATTTTCATTACTCCTCTTCTTGTCAAATGCCAATGCCTCCTTCAGTCACACATGCTCTTTGGAAATGTGTCAGATAAAGGAAGATGAATCTTATATCTGATGACTCTCTTAAAGTGCATGCAGCTTGTCTTATTTTGTACCGGATTTGAAACCTTCCTATCATAGTAGATAATGTTAGGATCAAACTCAAGCACAATCCTACAGGAAAAGAGATCCAATGAAGGGCAGCCCCATGAGATCTGACACTAGATTAGAAAGGGATCGACTGACCGAGGAGAGGTCTCTTGCAGAGGAGAACTGAAGACTCTCAGGGAGGGGAAAAGCCAACCAACTGTAACATGAGCAATTGAAGATGATTGGTACCCAAGTTTCTCAGACTAAATTCTGTCTGCATCTTCTTATCCAGTGTCTTTGGGCTCACTCATTCTCCATCAGTGTAGGAATCCTATTAAGACAGAGTATAATTTATTCTACTATTTAGATGTCTTCATGAGTCTAAACTTGATTCTCAGCTGTATCTCCCTTGTGACAATAAGAAATAAGAGATTTAAATTTGCTATGGAGAACTTTTGGATTTCCATATATACTCTTAATTTTGCATTCAAACTTTGTGTTTCTCTATATACACTCTTGAGGGTTAAGGACTAGTCCAATGATTTCACAGATAGTACAAGCTTTATTGTTAATCACATATACCAGAGAGTTCAAAACCACCCCATTTTGATTGTCTACTAAGAGGACACCCAACTCATGACACTCAAAATATGACATTACAATGATTGGATCTGAAGCAAAATTTGAAAAAAAAAAATAGCTCATTGGATGCTCAGAGAAAGTGAGCCAACATCTTCCAAGAGTACTTTGCCAAGTGGGTCACAGAGGATCCACTTAATTCCTTCAACAGCAAGCAGTGATGAAATCCACCAAGGGAGCTCATTAGGGACATAGCTCCCAGAGTTTCTACTAGGAGCTAAATTATCAAGGAAGGAAAATATTCAACACAATGCACGTTAGTGTTGCAGAGTAGAAAGCATAGTTCACCACTCTCAGGAGGCCTGGGGATATTGAGAACCTCATAAATCGAAAGTACTAGACACAGTACATGAGGCAGTCTTAAAAACAAAGTCTTAAAAGGACAGTAGTCTGAGGCCTGTAATGCAATCTTCTTCATACACCATGGTAACTCTGCTGCAGCTATTCCAGATCTGAATGCCATCCTGAGTTAAAATCCACTAATATGAA
This sequence comes from Peromyscus eremicus, assembly GCF_949786415.1. NCBI lineage: Eukaryota > Metazoa > Chordata > Mammalia > Rodentia > Cricetidae > Peromyscus > Peromyscus eremicus. Next base: position 54,817,951 of record NC_081433.1, on the reverse strand, counting down.
ACAGCCATCCTTTCTAATTTTATGTTAGTGTTGTAAGTTGAGAATGCACCTTAAATTGTCTTCCCTTCTGATCTACTATGATGATTTATTGAATTACATCTTAATGGTAAAAGTGGTCACTTGTTGGAAACTTACTTCATGATTTTCACATAATATTTTTCTGCCCTGAACAAATACATTGATTTTTAAACTATTAACACTCCAAGTAAATGCATACTGACATAACTTGACCTACACATGATTAGTTGATACTTCTCACTGAACTGTAGAGAACTTCTCTGAAAGAGAAGTTGTCAATTATTTTGTTGATTTACATATTTTCAAAAGATTTTATGTGCTAAAAAGTGAGTTAAGCTGTGCCCTATAACAAAGCCCAGGTGTGATTGTCTGGGAGAAAATGAGAGTAGAAAGAACAGAATTGATCCAAAATCAAATTGAAAAGTGAAAAGTGCCATGGGAAAGAGCAGCATTCATCCTAATGTGACACTCCTCGTCTACAGGAAAAGGGAATGGAAATGAAGAATGGAGTTTCATAACATATGTCTTCCTGTGTGTATATACAGAGTACTTCCAAGATGTAGAATACGCATATCTACATATGAGGAACCACACTTTCCCCACTCTCTATTTTTGTACATATCTAAGCATTTGGAGATGCATCACATTTGATGAGGATATAAAAGTGTCACACCGTGTAAGTTTATCAGCTATTAAATCCCAGTACCTAAGGCATTTTATGTAGCCTCCTTGTTGATCACTTACACAGTAGCCCTAGAAAGAACTCAGTGATCACTCAGCCAACAAAAAGCTGTTCACATCACTGACTTCGCCAAGGGCAAGAGACATAGTCATTAACAAACAAAATACATCAAAATAGAAATAAGCCTGGGAATAAACAGGAGGGCCTCGGGGATTCCAGGGAGTGAAGTTTCTATCGTACTGCAGTGGCATCATATCATCACACATCTGTCTACAACTGGACGATGCTCAAAGCAAGCATGAACTCTGGATAAGAATGCTGAGTCAGTGTGGTCACCAATTATGGCAGAGGACCACCCTGGTGAAGGATGGAGACAACACAGCCATTATGACCGACTAAGGAGAAGGGAGGGGTGGGAAACCTCTGTAGGTTTCTTTAGTTTTGCTGCAAAACCTAAAGGCAAATATTTAAAAAACACACGAGTTCAGTTACCATAAGGTCTGATTGTGATATGCAATATACGGCACATATTTCATATGGCATACAAATACACTGAGTAGAGCCCAGCATGGTCTAGGAAATAAGGAAAAAACACTCTGAGGAGGGACAATAAAATTGGCTATTAAAACATAGTCATTTCCAGCTGAGGAGAACACGGAACTTTATATTCAGCCAGTGTCTCAGTTACTCTCCTCTGGCTGTGACAGGACACGTGGCAGGGACAGCCTGAGAAACAACAGATTCACTGTGACTCAGCGTTTCCTTCAGTCCACAGTACTTGACTGTTCTGACTTAGGCCTTTGATAAAGTAGAACATAGTAGCAATGGAGACGGGAGGAGTATAGAGAACAAATGTGTACAGAGCCAGCAGAGAGCAGAGCCTCCCGGGTCTGTAGTCTTGCAAACTGAGACATGATCTTCTCACTTGTGGCAGAGAGGAAGCAGAGGAGGAAGGGACGAGGCATAACCTCCAAAGGCATACTCGTAGTAACCTATGGCCTCCAAAGTGCCGCCACCAATGGGGACCAAACGTTGAGTATGAGTGTAAGAAGAGCATTTCACTTTCAAACAACAACACCTTGCACAGCTGGAGGCGAGAACAGGAAGAATATTTTCTAGATGTAGCTGGAGAGGTTAGAATTTTAAATCATTTTTAAAAAAAAAGTGTGGTCTCACTGGATGGTGGTGGTGTGTGCCTTTAATTCCAGTCCTGGGGAGGCAGAGGCAGGCAAATCTCTGAGTTTGAGGCCAGCCTGTTCTACAGATGAGTTTCAGGAAATCCAGAGCTACACAGAGAAATCTTGTCTTGAAAAAAAAATAAATAAAAACAAAAACAATAAAACAACCAAAAAAGTCTGGTTTCATTCTGATGGAAAAATTTTTTTTAACACAAGTCTCATTACGTAGCCCTGGCTAATCTAGAAGTCATTAAATAGATGCAGCTAGCCTCTCACAAAGATCTACCTGTCTCTACTCTCCTGAGTCCTGGAATTAAATGTGCGGGTCACAATACCTGTGTAAAAGTAAGATTTATAAAAAAAAAGTCAACAACCAATACTATGCCTGTATTTGAATCTTAAAAACATCAGTCTAGCTTCCCTGAAAATAAATTCACCTAAGGAGGGGGGATCTGTGGTTGGTATATAAAATGAATAAAATAATTTCTTAAGTAAAAAAAAATAAATAAATAAAAATAAATTCTCCTAAGAACCCAAGGTTACAAACTATGAGATTTTAGCATTTGAAATTAAAATATGATTACATCTGAAAAATGAAGCAGCCTGGATTGAGCACATGGCAACAAGAATGGGAGGATGTACTTAATAAATACTTAAAACCTAGAGTATATGATGATTTATGAGATAATAGAAGTACAAGAAAAAGTCAATAAATAACCCCAAGTATTTTAACTTGAACTTCTAGGTGGAAGAAAATGTCATGGTGTTGAGTCATTTGAAGTAGTAGAAATAAACAATAAATGTCAAGCAGCTGTGGATGAAGATGAGCTGAATCTGGATATATGTTGTTGAGATTGTCATGTGATAATCCAGAGTGCTTAATGTTAATGTCTGTTTCAAAGCTGAAATACAAGAACCATCAGTATTTAGATATAGCTAGAAACTGGGGCCAGATGAGGGTTGTTTAAAATGTGAATTCTGGTATGAGGTTGACCATATTTGAGTCTTAATCTTGACATTTATCAGCTAAATTATTCTGAATGAGCTCACTAACGATTCTTTGCTCCAGCAACCTCATTTCGAGAATAGGAATAATGATCGAGGATATACACTAGTTATATATTGGACGGGGGGGGGGGGGTTGGTTAGTTAGAATGTATGAAATATATCCACTAGTGCCTAACAAAATAAACATTGGGTCATCATCCTAGAGAGAATATGAAATGAAGTTAGGGTGGGGTTCTAAAGACTTCAGTGTTTAATAATAATCTTTTAGGAAAAAAGCAAACAATCCGAAGACAATCCATAGAACGTTGTGAGAGATAAGGAAGAGGGCTGTCAGCAAGATATCAGAAGCTATGGGAAGATCAAGCCACGTGAGAACTGAAAAGACATTCAGGAAAACTAACATCAGGAGGTCATTTATTTTTCCCTTCAAGGCCGTGTCAGAGAAATAACAAGAGCAAATACGTAATGGCTGTTTGTGAGTATTTCATGGGGGAGGAGAACTGTGAGGGGTTATTTGTGCAAGGCAGGCTGCTGGAATGAAAAGTGGCATTATGTGGTGAACTTAACAGATGTTCTAATGAAAAAAATTCAGAGCAGAGATCAAAAACCAGGAAAATGGAGTCACAGAAGGCTACCTGATAGTTAAATTTCTTGCAATCAAAAATGAAGACTGTCCTGAACACCAGCAATATAATGGGTAATGTGGATTTCAACTGGTAAGAAATATATCTCTCTATTGTATCAGAAGAATAGAGAAAGCAGGTGACATTTGAGAACTCTCTAATAGATCGAGCTACGAAACAGAAAGTTCTACCTGTTTTCCCTTTCCCACTAAAATTGGAGGCACAGATGCTACTGACATTTTCAGTTGAAGAACTACAGAGAAATGGAGAAAATTATTGTAGTTTCCACTGAGGATGGATGTGAAGACCAATTTGGTATATTTTGTTGATTATTAAGAAATATATTTGTAGTTCTGTGACGACTGGCCATGGATTTAATGTGGTTCCAGTGCCTCCTAGTGCCTACAACTCTCTAGTTTCATGTTATCTCTTTAGAAACAGACATGGATAAAGTAAATGAGTGTATTTGAACTGCATTCATCCCCAAAAGATATTTTTCTTGGCAGTGTTAACATAATCCAAGGGGGGTATAGGCTTGTGCATTAACTCATTGATTCTATACTAAAAGGGAAGTGGTGTGTGGGGGTTTTGGTGAAGAAAGGTTGACAAGTTAGAATCTCTATGATTTCATGTGCCAGGGAGGGTGGTATAGATGTAATAGATGGAAGTCTGCAAGCTGGGTGCCTTGTATTATGATAATGGATTTCAAGTCTAGGGATCTCAAGTGACTTGGAGATTCAAGTGATGGGAAGATAAGTAAGACATGGGTAGGACATTCTTGAAAGAAGTGGTTTCTACATTAATTCAGTGATTGTGGATTTTACCCCAGATTATTTACTTGCCTGGTGATTTTGCATAGTTCAAAATCTATACAGCCTTATGTGGTGATCATCCTGTAATATGGATAATGGAGGTGATGTGAGAAGATTGTTATAGTTGAGAGGTACTAAGAATCCAGCATGATGAATTGTTCATGTTCTAGTGAAGAGTGATATCAGGCCTGAAAATAAAAGAAAAAAATATAATGAGTCTATGAAAGTATCAGTGAATAAAGATGGTTGGCTACACATTTACCTGTGATGAAATGTGAAGGGAGACAGAAACAGCCTTTCCAGATAATTAAAGTTCGTTTTACTGAGACAAACATTAATCTAGTTTGATGTTTGTTTAGTGGAAAGTTACTGAAAATTCTGTCTCTCAGACTTCTCTAAGCAGTTGAAAAATATTAGTGTGTTCAATCCTCATAACAATCTGTGGGGGACTCTAGTCAGACTCACTTAACAGGTGAGGATATGAAAGCCCAGAAAACTAAGTAAACTGTTCACATTCATGTATCTAGTTAATGATGAGATGGAGACGAGCTGTAGATAAAGAGTCAGAAGACAGAAAGGAATGGACAGGGACAGGGACGAAGTGGGAGGGAGGGATGGGGGGGGAGAGAGAGAGAGAGGAGAGAGAGAGAGAGAGAGAGAGAGAGAGAGAGAGAGAGAGAGAGAGAGAGAGAGAGAGAGAGAGAGAGAAGAGAGACAGAGACAGAGAGACAGAGAGTACATACACTGTATTAGGTCACAAGAGCTGTGGAAGTGCGAAGATAGCCCATTTGTCTGTATGGGTCCTATAAACATTGAAGGATGAGGAATAAGACAAGAAGGACAGACAAGATTGTGAGAAAATCAGAAGTAGGTGGTCTGGGCTGTGTGTATTGCTTGGGAGTAAATGCATTTTTGGCGTGGCTGAGGGCTTGGGTGTGATCACCAGGGTGGGAGGTGTGGAGAGTCGCACTCAGGAGTGGCCTTATGTTCCAGGTAAGAGTGCAAAGGAGGAAGAATGACAGTGGTGTCCAGCGACACACAAGGTAAAGTGCGTGGACTCACTTTGAGCAGACGGTTGTCAGAGACTGAAAGCTCAGAGCTACATTCAGGCTGGAATCATGACCTAAAACAGGCTCCAGGGACCCTGTACTGACTGGGGGGACACTTCCTCCACAGACCACCAAAAGCTGACATGATTGCTTCTGTTCCCACACATGGGGCAGCTCTGTGGTCTAGCCTGGGAAGAGGTGAGGTAGGTTCCTGGACATTAGCTGGGACTAAACATGTCCTTTACCTCATGGCCAAGGCCACGTGTTCATGGCCTCATTAACCACATCTGTTGTGGTGTGTTTTTGTTAGTGTTTGTCTTCTTCACTAAGTGGGTTATAGAATTCCATTATTTTTTTTACCTCACTGAAACTGATGAAACTGTAATGCTTTCCATTTTTCCAATTTCCTCATGTTTGATGGAAGGGCTGACAGGCAGCTATTGAATAGTTCTGTAAGAACCTTAATATGAGCTAAGCCTTGGTGACTAATCAAGTCTAAGAGATTACTAGCATTGCTGTAGGTACATTCTGTGCCAGAGCAAGACTTTGGGAAGTTTTTAATTTTTCATGAGAAGACTCTAGATTTCCCACTGCTGATCTTACACACAGATTATTTATTTTTAATAAAGCAGTGAAAGCCACTGGGAGAAAAGAAACATCAAAAGTGAATCTTATGAAAGGGAAGAACTGAATAACACTTGGAAGTCACAGAATAAAGGACCTAGGAAGTCATCTAGTCAGAAATAAGCATCAGTCACATGCACCTGCCCTTTTCCCAGCCATGGCCACTATCAAAGAGTTAGCACAGGGTTTGCTTTCTGCTGGGTACCAACCTTGACCCATGAACCTAAGCAGTGACATAGATACCTTCATAACAATGTGTACAGAGAGAAAATGTGTATAGAGAACAAATAGGTATAGAGCTATCAATGTTAGCCCGAACACAGAGCCTCCCTGGTTCTGCAGTCTTGCAAACTGAGACATGTTCTTCTCAAAGACATTAATTTCCCTGCATATCAAAGGGCAGATTTAGCACAATAAAAGGTATAGATTCCCTATACTCTTCTAATGTAGTCTGCTGGGTGTGCTGGCATCTCCTGGTCCTCTTCATTATCATCCTGTGGGTATTGCATTTGGGTGGCTGACATCAATGCTGATTGCTGTTTGAGGTATGAATAATGTAGTGTCTTTTGTCTCTAAAAAAAGAGTCGTGTCTTCAGTATCTATGAGACTGTGCTGGCTAGCTTAGCTTTCCAGTTGAGTAAAATGTCAGCTCCTTCACATGTCTTGATGCACAGATGTTGGCTTAGAGAATGCCCAGGATGCAAATGAATCTTCTGGAATAGAGCTGTGTCCATGGCTTATTTTAGCATCCTTATTTGATGGTGTATAACTAGAAACTCTGCAAACTGTGGTAATAAATGCCTGAACCTTACTAGTTATAAAGAAATGTTGTAAGTAGCCATGTTAAAGTTGACCTTTTCTCGGATCAAGTGTGTTAAATGGTGAGCTCATAGTGACTAGAAGCATTATTTCCTAACTTTTCTGTTTACTTATGGACAGTGAGTGGAGGATACTCAACAATGTATCTTAGTAACTACTGAAAAATAACATGAAATGTTGATTCTTTAAATGATGGCCAGAGAAAAATAATGTCTCTATGCACAATGTGCTAAAAATTATACTTGTAAGTTAGTGTTTCATAAAATATGTCAAAGTTAAATGTGTCCTAGAGGACATCTCACAGTAGGTGTTTTGAACAGTGAAATGTCAGAACAACAGGATACCAAAATGCAAAGGGCTTAGCTTTACTTTCGGAAAAGAAAAACGTCTTGAGAATGAACACCAGTATTATTTACAATTATTGAAAGCTGTCATAATAACTTCCATGAAAATTACTAGTGTTTCTTTTTTAATTCAGTGACATTAAATACTCAGACTCTAAATAACTCTAGATATTGACAGTGGGATTTTTCTCAATTGTGTTTGACTGCCTATTAGACTTAAACCATAATACCATAATATCAGAAAAGTCACTCAAATTTTAATGAGACTACTGTATATGTCAAGGCTTTGTATGCCTCATGCTGCTTAATCCCTAAGTCTACATAATACTATTAAGCTCTCTGAGGTAGGCATTAAGGGATAATTACATCTTTCAATGATCATTTTCAAAGTATGTTCTTCCATCATTGTTGACGGTCAGTCGGGTGGAAGCTGAGCTTACAGGTCTGCATGCATTAAACAGCCTTTGTGGTGGTCAGGGTTTGCTGTATAGCTGTTCAGCCATTTCTCTTCAATGCATGAACTTACTTGCACATCATCATAAATTGATGCAAAGAATTTGTGAAGTGTTTTCACATATTATGTAACCCAATATTCACAAGAAACCTGATGTGTGTGTGTGTGTATGTAAACAATGTCCTTATTCTATAGATTAAAACAAAAGTTTGGATGAATCATGTGTTATCCCATATGCCTATGTAGTACGTACCAAACAGGTTGAAGTTTATACCCCATGATGGAACAGAGGGCAGAGCAGACACTTGTGAGTGTTATTAAGGAGTTCCCAGGTACTTCATCAGCCATCTTGTCAAAGCATCAGGAAACACTAAGCATGATTTTTCAAATCTCATAACACAACAGATGAAGTTGTCACAAAAATATTGCTAAGATCTTTGAGAAAAACAAGGTCTGCCGAGTTTAGTTGAACTCATAAAACAATAGCTTATAGCCAGGAGAATGGGGATTTACTGTTTTCAAAGTAGATTTGAAAAGTGCTTTTCCTTTTTCCCTGTTCCTGTCTCTAACCACTGTCTACATTTTGCCTCATCACACAAAACAAGGCTTACTCTCCTAATGCAAGAGGGGGCTGTTGAAGCAATCAAACACATCCCTTTCACCTTGATTATTCTTTGTCTTTCTAAATCTAATTAAAAATTATAATTCCGTGAAAGCTCTTGGGCAGAAATCAATTCAGGAAATGAGCCAGCAGGACACACTGGATCTTTCCAGGTGAGGCTCTTGCAAATAAAACACATTTAGAATAAGGGGTGAGAAGTGAAGATTGTAGTTCCTCATGCACCAGAGCTTTCACAAGCTGCAAATGCAAATGACACCACCAGATAAAGGTCCCAGAGAATACCATAGAGAGAAGGCAGCCATCAGCTAAAACAGGACTCAGGTATGACAGACACTTAGTCCCGAACCTGAGGCATATATGCATGTGTGTAGACAATGAGTTAGAACAAAGACCATATGTTGCAGAAAGAGGAGACCATCACTCAGTATCTTCAGCAACAAAACCCAAGTGAAACTTCTGGTCTTGATAGATGTGCTTATTTGGCACATTCTTCCCCATTCTTACCCTCCCTTTTGTGAGGCATCCAGGTTTGTATGGCACACCACAATAATTTGTTGATGATACAAAAAAAGCTGTATTACTGAGTCCCTGTGAAGAAGAGGAAGAAATGGACTAAATTTCTGTTAGAAAGACTCTCTACAAAAAAATTCTGCAAGAGGAATTGTCTTGAGAGTGTGTCTTAGTCAGAATTGTATTGCTGTGAAGAGACACCATGACCATGGCAACTCTTATAAAGGGAAATAATTAATTGAGGTGGCTTACAGTTTCAGAAGTTTAGTCCATTATCATCATGGTGGGACTTGGCAGCATGCATGTAGACATGGTGCTGGAGAAGTAGCTGAGAGTTATACATCTCAATCTGCAGGCAGCAGGAAGTGAGCTGTGTTCCATACTGGCTGTAGCTTGGGCATGTATGAGACCTCAGAGTCTGCCCCACAGTGACACACTTCCTTCAGCAAGGCCATTCCCACTCCAACAAAGCCATACCTCCTAATAGTGCCACTCCCTATGGGGGCCCTTTTCTTCCAAATCACCTTAGAGTGACTCATGTCTGAAACTGTGCAGATAAAATGACAAACGTTTATCTCTGAATAGAACTTGGGTCACAAATAATTTAATGAAGTGCTTACATACTTTTGGTATTTATTTGATCATTAAATAAAACCTATTAAGGACATCCTAATCATACATTCTGAATTTCACCACAGACAGGCAATAAACCATTGTGATGCTTCTTTTAATTTTTCTTAGAATAGGAGTGGAGAAATGGCTCAGTGTAACTACCTTCTGTTCTAAAACAGTGCAGGAGTTCAGATCTTAGCACCCACATCCAGTGGCTCATAAAAATCCCTGTATCTATAACTCCAAAGGATCCAATGACACTCCTTTCTGGATTTAACACACACATGGCGGGGGCGCGCGCGGCGGGGGTGGGGGGTGGGGGGTGGTACTTGGACTCTGCAATTATATTTAGCAATTCCTAGAAAACAGAAAATGAGCTTTGCCTAATTTTGAATGATCTTTTTGACCAAAAGATGAGGGTTTAAAAATTTAAGGATCCCTACTGAAATGAAAACTTGTAGTATTTTGCTGCCTGGTATTATAAGCCAGAGTTCATTGACTGTTTCAACTATGTTATTCAATTGGTTTATGTTTTACATGTTTTCTTCTTCTGATAGTTTTTCTTAAAATTTACCATAGGTTGGTCTGTTTGTAAAACCTCTATCTCTAATTCATTGCTCTTTATTATTTTATAAAGGGAACTGGAGGACAGATTCTGTTGTATTCTGCAGCTGTGTTATGTACAGTTGATAGATCCACCTTTATAAAGAATTACTATGCCATAATAATGAGGTTTTCCCTTTCTGACAGCTTCTTTAGAAGGTGACTTTTATTTTGACATTGTTTTAAAGTTTGACATAAGTTATTTGTCCTCTGGTTACATTACATATTCATTTACCCTTTGTATCCAGTTAGACTGTTCAAATAAAATTTTAAATTTGTGTAAAAAAAAAAAATTTAAGGATCCCTGACATTTAGTTAATAAATGTATACATAAATTTGAAATGTTAATTAGAAATGTGGTATCATTACCATTTAGACATTCATTTACTTTTTGAATTAAGTTTCATCCAAATAAAATTTCATTGTAACTTTTTTATTTGCAAATGTTTACTTTCAAAAGTAAAACGATACTCTCCAATTCTTTTTAAACTTTTTTATCAATGTATAATAATTGTATGTAGTTATGGGATGCAGTGTGATCACTGCATGCAATAGATGCATGCAGTGTATGATAATCAAATCAAAGTAATTGGCATTTCCATCCCCTTAAGCATTTATCATTAATTGTGTGACGTTTTAAACTCTTCTGATTCTTCATTAAACACATTATAAGTTGCTATGAACTTTTATTACTCTCCTGTGCTATAAAACATTGGAATGTATTCCTCTTCTGCTTGACAAAGTTCCAGTATTTCTGCTTGGATCCTGCTTCATCCTGGTATGATCGGACAATTACGCACTAGCGCGATAGTGGAGGTGGAGGTGGAGCAAGCATGGCTGGGCTGAAGGAGGTTCCTGTGAGGTATTGAGTATAGAGCCTTTTGTTACCTGAGAAATCAAAGGTTAAATAGAAGAAAGGGAAGAAGGAAAAAAGGAGGGAGGGAAGGGGGAGAGAGAGAGAGAGTGAGAGAGAGAGAGAGAGAGAGAGAGAGAGAGAGAGAGAGAGAGAGAGAGAGAGAGAATCTCTGGAAGCATGGGATTCCTGCCCCAAACTCGTGCCAGCAGAGACACTCTGGGTAGCTTCTGCTCACACTAACCTTGTATGCCTGTACTGGATATTCTGTTTACAGACCATTCCGAGGCAGCATTTAGGCATTTGACAAAGTGATGAGACCTCTTTTTTCTTCTAATGAATTCAGACCCAACTCGAAAGATGCCCTGTTCTGTGAAGCAATGCGCCCTAGGGAAAATGAATCTCTTACAGTTTATCATAGTGAGATGGACTCGTTGCAAAACATTGGCCCTGGGAAGCTGAGTTTGTGGACCGCTTGTTTATTCAGAGAGGGCAGGGGCCAGTTAAATCCCCAGAAGAATGGCCAGTTGGATCCATGTGGTGGTATGTCATTGGTTGGGGCAAGAACTTGAGAATGCTTTATTTGCATATTCAAGAGCATCAGGAAAGCAAGAGAGCAGCCAAACTCCTGCCACTCAGGATGAGGAAGTCCAGGGTTTTAAGCATGCTTTGACCCCTTCTTGACTTCAGGCCAGCCCTGCACTCCTGTGACCATGTACTGGTAGCCCATTGTCTTTTCTTCTCTCAGCACTCCTCCTGCTAACACTCAGTGATGACTGTTCTGCCCTCTGCTTTGGTGAAATCTAAAGTTTTGTCCTTCATATGAACAAGGTGGCCTATGAGATGGCTCAGAGGGTAAAGCTCCTTGCTGCCAAACCTGAAGACCTGAATTACATCCCCCAAATCCATATGGCAGACAAAGAGAATCAACTCCCACAGAGTGTCCTCTGACCTCCACATACCTACTATGACATGTGGATCACCCAACACACAATAAATAAATAAAGAAGAAGAAGCAAGAACATGCCATGTGTGCCTCTCTGTTCTTGGTTTATTTCGGTTCATGCATGATGACAAGATTTCAATTTTGTGCCTACTGTTCCATTGTGTACGTACCCCAAATTTTCTTTACTCATTAATCCATCCACAGACAAATCACTAATTCATTATCTTACCTATTTCCTTACAGTAAACATGTAAGTAAAAATACCTTCAGAGACCGATCTATTTTCCTTGGGGTGTATGTCCAGTACACATAAAGGGAGCCAATGGTAGTTCTATTTTTAGATTTGAAGAGCCGCCATACTGCTTTCCACAAAGCTGTGTAAGAGTTATCTTATCTCTGTCTTCAAGAGAGCATTGTTTTTTTTTTCCTTTGCTAATTAGTGATTCTAACCCAACCAGAATGAGACTACATCCATAGTCTTTTTAATTTGCATTCCCTTGATGAACAGTAGTAGCAATTTTTCTTCTATTAATTGTATATTGCCCTTGTAGAAATGTCTGCACAGGTCCTTTGCCCTTCCCCTTCATTAATCATTTGTTGTTGTTTTACTGTTGAATTATTTGAGTTCTTTGTATATCCAGAAATTAGTCCATTACTGGATGGATCCTTCACAAAGATTTCATTGCATTTTGCAGGCTGTCTCTTTACTCTCTTGATCATCTTCTTGTTAGATATACCTAACAAGATATATCATCCATTTTTTTCTTTTGTGATCATAAGATTGCTTATAAGGATGTCTTGAAATGTTTCTCCTAGGTTTTTCTCTAGCATTTTCATGATTTCAGGTTTTACATTTAATTAAGTCTTTGATCAGCTTTGAGTTGATTTTTTTACATGGTGAAAGTTTGTGGGCTGGTCTCACTCCTCTGCACATGGATATACATTTCCCCAGTATCATTTATAACAGACATGCCCTTTCAAAGGTGTGTGTCTCTGGTGCCTTCATCAAGAGTCAGATGGTTATGTGTGCCTGATTTGTTTCTGGGTTCTCTGTCTTGTTCCTGTGGGTTGTGTGCTGACTTTTATGTCAGTAGTATGCTGCATACTACAAAGTCTATTTGTAGGGTTTAAGTTGTGCATTTCCAGGTCACATGGCATGATTCCTCACATTTATTTTTTGTAGCAAAAGTATTATGCAGTATGTATGCAGCATGATTTGAGGTCAGGTAATATGATGCTTTTAGCTTTGTTATTCTTGATCAAAATTACATTAACTATTTGGATCTTTGCAGCCTCACATGAATTTTAGCGTTAGTCTTTCTGTTTCTCTTTAAAATGTTATTATCATTTGATAAGGATTGTATTAAATTGCTTTAGTTAGAACAGTCATTTTAAAATATTAGTTCTTCCAGTCCATGGACATGGGATGCCTGTGTGTGTGTCTTCTAATCCATGGACATGGGATGCCTGTGTGTGTGTATCCTTTTCAATTTCTTTCAACAGTGTTTTGTAATTTTCACTGTACAGATTACTAACCTTTGTTAAACATCTTTCTGGGCATTATAATGTTTGCAGCTATGATGAATGAGTATATAATGCTGCAATGTGTTCATGAACAGATCATGCATATATATGATGGTTTTATACTTAGAAATAGTAGGCTTTTTATAGGCAGAAGAGATAACATTAAATGCCTAGTATGTTACACACCAATTAAAAAGTATATATGAATGGGTATCAATAGCAAAGAAGTGTCAAATCTACTTTTTGGTTAATTAATTCTAATATATGTGTGACTTTTGCCACTTTAAAAAGACAGAAGATTGAACAAAATATTTGGCATACTTACTTGTGGGAGCTGACAGTATTTGTAATGTCCGTCACAACATCAGTGAACCAGTCTTCAAGATGGGGGAAATGCACAGGGAGGAAGGGAGAGAGAGAGAGAGAGAGAGAGAGAGAGAGAGAGAGAGAGGAAGGGAGGGAGGGAGAGCTTGCACAGCAGATGCTTTGAATAGTGGACTACATCTTTATGTGAATGGAAAATTGAGTCAATGTTAGCTCCAACATAAGGACCTTTCAAGAAGCACAGGAAGTTGGAGCTGCTCACTGACTATGTTGGGGGCAGATCATGTTGTTGAGAGAAACACTTTCCATAAAGTAAAAGTTCACATAAATGATGGCATGACAAAGTTGGAAGCAACAAGTTAGGGATCGGGGAAGGTATGAGCTACTTTGTCAGTAAATTGAATTTGTCAGTATGAAGACTAAGGAATTGCAGCATAGTTTGCATCCCAAGGTGCTTGTGTTAGAAGCTTGGTGGAATTGGAAGGTAAAGCTTTAAGAGCTGGAGCCTATTGGAAGGACACTAGGCATGCTGTATTTGCAAGTGACTTAGCAGTTCTTGTGGAGATATTTTTCACAAGAGTAACACTGGCTCTCTTCATTTCAGCTTCCTGATTTGCTATGCAATCACTTCTTCTTATATATGTCACCAACTATAATGTCATACAGCCATAGGGGATCTACTATACCCAGCATGATGATGTATTAACTTTCGGCACCCAAAACTTTGGGTAAACAAAAACTCACTTCTTCACTTGAGGTTCCAAGCCTCAGGCATTTTGTGATAGTAACAAAAAATGGACTAATATTGTCACTTATACAGGATGATCTCAGCTCTGCTGCAACAATCTATACAGTGGGGGAGAGTCACGCTGAAATAGTATAATTGGCTGTTAGTAATTTTATCATTCTACAGGAACACACGTTCTCTAAAATGCATGCACTTTGTTAAATAATACTCCAGGATTTTATTCCTGTGTTTCAGATGAATCATAAGCCATTTTCTTCTGTATTATGTGCTCTATTTTTCTTTCTTCCTTTCCTTTTTGAACTCCGTGTTTTCCATGAGTGCTCAGAAACATTAGTTTCTCACTAACTTAGCTGTATTATTCCAAAAAAAAGAAAGAAAAAGTAGTTCCTAACTCTGAGACAATGCATTTTAAAATGAATTAACATTCTTGTATTTTATAACGTCAGAGGAAATTATTGTTTAACGAATTTTCAACATTATTGAGTTTAATGATTCATTATTTTAATTCAAGGATCTCAAATGAAGTATTTTGTGTGAGGATAATTTGATTTTTTAGTAAAGAAACAAAACTTTTTTCTTTTGTGGGTTTACTAACAAATAAAAGCAAACTAAATCTACTAAAATGTGAGGAAAGTTCTTCAGGACTTTTATATAATTAGATTCTTGCCCACGGGGATAAATCTAGTGATTCTCTGTTCTCCCACCCTAAAATATTCATGCACAGTGGCAAGACTTTGGGTTTTGTTGTTGCTGTTTGGATGTTTTCTTTCTTTCTTTCTTTCTTTCTTTCTTTCTTTCTTTCTTTCTTTCTTTCTTTCGTGTGTGTGTGTGTGTGTGTGTGTGTGTGTGTGTGTGTATAAGTCACAGGTGGATGTTGAAACATAGTCAAAAGAATGACACATGGTGCCTTGGGGAACTGTGAGAGAGTACAGGACAAAAGGCAGCTTAACCTTTTCATCACCTAGTTCTCCTCTGCACTAAATGATGTAAGAAAAGTAAGAACAGAGACTGAAGAGGTGCAGAGCTGAGGGGTGCTTTCCTCTGTTCTAGACTATCAAGCTCTCTCTCTCTTTCTCTCTCAACCACTGAGCAATCTTTCTAGCCCTGAAGAGGAATATTTCCTTACGTTAATAAATGCCCTGATTTTCCTTCTGGAAGCCATGCTCCTGATCCTGTTTTAAAGTATCTTATAGCCCATTGGATAAGGATATGGTGGCTGTGACTAGATTCTATTGTTTCACTGGCTTGATCTTACGGAGGTGAGCACAGCAGCTGTGAGCACATGGGCACAATAGCCATGTCCAGAGAACAACATGTCACAGTACTCTCTACCATTGCCAACTGGTACATTCTTCACACAGCTTCTTCCACACTGTCCCCTGGTCCTTGGCAGAGGATTGGTAGAGATGTCTGACTTAGGGTTAGAAGTCTTAGCCACTTCTTCTCGACACTTCAAGCAATTATAATCTGCACTGAACGCTGCCCACTGCAGAAAACAGCTTCTCTGGCCAAGGCTGAGGGCAGCACCATATTTAGAAGCTTGACCACACAGACATTTAAAAAAATAAGAACAGTGGGTTCCAGCACTGTATGAGGGGCTTTTCATAAGTCTCTTTCAGTGTCCACCTTAGAGGAGGAAATCAAACTAGAATTGTCAGTGGTGTGAGTGGTACAAGAACTGATAAATGGTATCCAATTAAAGAAAGAAATATAAAGGCCCCCTCCACAAAAAAAACATTGCCAGGTATGGGCAGTAATATGTTTAAATTATAACAAAATATTTAAGACTTATGTATTACTTTTAAATTATCTTTGGTATAACATTTTTTTTTCAATTATTTAACACACTGTCTCTGCTTCTCCTGGTACTAATGGAAGTACTTTATATGTATGCGTACATTCCGACTACTAAATAAAACTATGAAACTTTAACTGCTTGGGAGTTTCCTTCTGAATGCAATCACATTTGAAAATTTGTGATTTGCCCAACAATAAACGGTGGAGCAGTAGAAACAAGTTTAAGTCTTATGCAGATAGGCCGTATTTAAATATACCTTATAGAAAACTTTAATTAGAATTTCTATGATTCAGTCTTTCATACCCAAAACTTTCAGATCTATTTCTTTTGTCTATTTTGAGACAGGCTTTTTCCATGGAGCCTTGGCTCATCTAGAACTTTCTATATAGAGGAGGCTGAGCTTGAACTTGTCAATGTCTCTTCCTAGTGCTGAGACAATAGTCACGTACCACCATATCCTGCTAGGGAAGTTCTGTATGCTATGAGTATGTGTTGCTGATTGGTTGATAAATAAAATGCTGATTGGCCAGTAGCCAGGCAGGAAGTATAGGCAGGATAAGCAGACGAGGAGAATTCTGGGAAGAGGAAGGCTGAGTCAGGAGACGCCAGCCTGCCGCCCAGGGAGCAGCATGTAATGACACACAGCTAAAGCTGTGGAACACGTGCCAAGATATAGATTAGCAGAAATGGGCTGAGTTTAAGTGAAAGAGCTAGTCAATAGTAATCCTGAGCTAATGGCCAAGCAGTTATAATTAATATAAGCCTCTGTATGTTTATTTGGGTCCAAGCAGCTACGGGACCAGTGAGTGAGAGAGATTTGTCCTGACTGTAGGCCAGGTGGGACCAGGAAATATTTCAGCTACAAATGGCACCCAATGGCTTGAGTTTCCACCTAAAACCTGAAAATACTTAATAAGGAATTCTAAACAGAGTCAAAAACAGGTTCCTGCTTCATTTCTCATGTAGGCAGCAAGACGCCACAACATGAGTGCTTGAGCTACTCTATGGCAGGTTTGCGGCATGTAGGCTGGAGCTACAGCATGGTACATTCCCTCCTAGTTACACAGAGGTTTCTGCAAGCTGTGCAACATAGTGCATGGTGGATATAGCTTTTACTACTAAAAAAGAAAAGAAAAGAAAAAAGAAAAAAGAAAAGAAGAGGTTTCTGGGCTATTCTCTGCTGGATGGAAGCATAGACTCACAGCTTCCCAGAGTTGGCAGTGAGCGTGTTGCCCAGAGCTGGCTGTAAATGTAGTTCCACCATGTTGGGAAGCTGAGGTGGGCAGAGCCAGCAGCCAAAGCTGCTATTTTAGCCCTAATAATGCTACAGTTTAAAGCAATAGATTCACAATAAGTCAGATTCAGGTAAAAATAAGACTTTAAATGGTTTACAATGTGCGTAAAAATGTACGTAGGCTTGAAGAGAGAGAAAAATGAATATAGACAGTTATATAAAGAAATAGTTTTAAAAAATAAAATCTTTAAAGAAACAATAAAGGTAATATAAAAATAAGCCACATAAAGATGGATATTACACAGAGAATCTGGATTGTGTTGACTTTGATATTTTTAACTGCAGAAAGACACTTGATTGTAAAGGCTGCTAAATTAAGCCTATATATATATTTTAAAGCATCTTGACTTCAAAATTTGTATCTAAGGATATGTTGCTTTGGAAAGGAGGCTCTGCTTTTGTTTCCACAGGAAGCAAGAGGCTATGGTTTTGTTCCAGATTAAGATACATCAGGCTTGACCAGCCAAGATCCCATGAAAGGTTGCCAGTGACACCATGGCCCAGATCATCCAATATCCAAAATCAACTTCAAGGCAACTGGCTCAGAGACTACTCCAGTCAGGACTTGACCATAATCTTAAAATTTTCTTTATGTCCCTATAAGATTACTAGCACCCCCTATCATCAGGAAGTAGCCTAGAAAACTATGCCCACATTCCCCAAAAATGGATTATGGATGTTTGTCTCTGTTTAGGTTGTTGGTTACAAATAGTTATTGGTTATAGTCAAGCTCTTTCAAAAAAAGAAAGGAGGATATGATATAGAAATACAAGATATAGATATGATAGGATGAAAGGGTAGATTATTGAATCTACTTGTAAAGAGCAAAAACTTGTTTAAAATGTTTTACATTGCTATGGATTTTAGTTTATCGATATAAATTTAAAGTTAATTTTGTTATACTGTATGTATGTTTCTACTCTTTTTTAAAGTATTTTGTTTGTGCAACTCATTGGAAATTGTAGTGTATAGTTGAGAAATACAGATTAATAATTAGTCATCTATAATAATCAAACTTATAGTAATGTTAGTTAAATTTTCTATGTACATATACATATATTTCAATTAGGTAGGTAACCTTCAAACACCTCAAAGACCTATAGAATATGGCATTCAAAATGTTTTAAAAACTTAGACTTTCTGGACAGTGAGACATGTCTGTGCCTAGCAGCACTGATTTATTCAAAGAGAAAGATGGGCATCAAAGACACTCCATATGGAGTTTATCTTCTGCTTTGCAAAAATAGCCATTTGGGCAAGAAACTGTTCTTGCCTGGACTACTTGACAAAATTTTGTTTTGACTGGACATGCAGGACCCATAGGAAGGTGACCGCTGAACTTTGCTAGGCAAGATGGTCCTTCAGGTGTTCCTGCCTCACAGTAGAGACTGCCAGACATTCTATAGGACACAGGGAAAGTGAATGAGAGACTAGGCCTGTGGGCTGAAGATGGATGCCCCAACGTTGTAGAGAAATTTTGGATGACTGTCCAGGCAGACAGATGTCTCTGTCATTCTAGATTTTTGGAAGTTGCTTACAAACTATTTACTTAGATAATATTGCATTCTTCTGAGGTCTTTGATGTAGTTGAAGACTAGATAGTTATAATTTTCCTTGGCTATGATAAAAGATAAAGTAGATATGAAACTTTAGACTCACAAATATAGAATAGATAGAATATTTTCTTTAATTTTGCCAAATACAAATAGACTAGATAACTGTAATTCTTGCTTGATAACTGTTCTATTATATATAATTTTACTATGTTAAAGATAAAACCTTCCTTTTTGATTAGACAGAAAAGAGGAGGTGCTGTGGGATGTTCTGTATGCTGTGAATATGTGTTGCTCAGATTGGTTGATAAATAAAATGCTGATTGGCCAGTAGCCAGGCAGGAAGTATAGGCAGGATAAGCAGATAAGGAGAATTCTGGGAAGGTTGAGTCAGAAGATGCCATCCCGCCATCCAGGGAGCAGCATGTAATGGCACACAGGTAAAGCCATGGAACACATGGCGACATATAGATTAACAGAAATGGGCCGAGTTTTAGTGTAAGGGATAATCAATAGTAAGCCTGAGCTAATGGCTGAGTGGTTTTAATTAATATAAGCCTCTGTGTGTTTACTTGGGTTTGAGCAGCTGTGGACTGGGGGAGACACAGGAAAACTTTCAGCTACAATATCCTGTTAAACTGTCACAGCTTTACACATTTCTAAAAAATATTCTTATTTAAATCCATCAAGGAGGAAACTAATTGGCTTATTGGCTCTACATTTTTATAGGAATTTTAGCTAAGGATTCTTAAAATATCAAAGGTGGTATTTCAACTGCTAATATTCAAAGGCTTTGTATTTTTATGTGTATGGATGTTGTTTTATCACAATGTTTAAGAAGCAGAATGGTCTTCCTACAAATAATCTTCCTAATTGGGGATAATAATGAAAACTTCTAAGTAAGTTATTACACTGTGACATAAACATCTTACTTTGGACATCAGCACTTCAAGGTTTCTTAGTAAATAGGAATCTACTGCCAAGATTTACCCTAAACTCTAAACTCCTTCCTAACTCTCCCATGTTGTATGTGTGGGGCATTTGGCTGCACCAAAATCCTTGCTGGACTCACTGTGTTCCTCTCTTTTTGTTAAGCCCAATGAAGTTATATGAAAGAAGCAACATAATTTTCAGAGTGCATACATAGAGAAGTCACATTGGAGAGATAATAGTACATATGTCAATTACATGTCATCTTATTTTCATCACATTGAGAGATATTAAGGGTACTTTTAATAATATGTCAAAATCCAGAGCAGTGTAACAAGCAGGATGGTGTGAAACCCAAAGCAAACATGTAGTCTAGAGGCAAGAATTTCCAACAGATCATTTAACACTTAAAAGCAACCACTTAACCTTTTCATCACCTGGTTCTCCTCTGCACTAAATGATGTAAGAAAAGTAAGAACAGAGACTGGAGAGGTGCAGAGCTGAGGGGTGCTTTCCTCTGTTCTAGACTATCAGATCTCTCTCTCTTCTCTCTCTCTCTCTCTCTCTCTCTCTCTCTCTCTCTCTCTCTCTATATATATATATATATATATATATATATATATATATATATATATATATATATCAGGCGGCTCACAACTGCCCATATGTCCAGTGGCAGGAAGATCTGACAACTCACGCTGGCCTCCCTTACATGTGTACACACGTATGCGTGCACACACACACACACAACACACACACACACACACACACAAATAGGTAAATATTATTTGAAAAAACACAAAAATAAGAGAGTAGGAAGAATAAACAGTTAGAGACATTAATTATTGAGTGTTTGCTTGGCTTGGACATGGTTTCAATGACCTTGACAAGACAAATGTTACTAAGAAAGCCAGTATTTCATATGAAAAGTATAATTAAATACAGTCTTAAAGTGTATCTTGAAATGCAGTAATTTCAAAGTATAAAAGACAAGAGGTATATTAAAATACCTTTGTTTATTATGTAAATGTATTTTAACTCAAAAACAAACATCAAACATACTAAAGATAGAAATTTTACTCATAACCCACAAACTTTACCAGTTTCTAGAATATCATCATTTCTCGACATGTATGGTTTTCAGGTATTAATTCCCCAGTCTTGTGTGTACTCTATGCAGACAGCCAATTCCCTTGAAAATAAGAAGGGGGAAATAAATTTTCCCCATTGGCTTAGTCACCATTGAAATCACACGTGAACATAGTTCTAGATAGATAAATTCATACAGCCACGTCTTCATAAAGGCAAGACTTGTTTTATTCATCCATACATTTGGAGATTTTTGTCTTCAAAATCTTAGGCAAGTGGTGTCTTGTATATTTTAGCAATCTATGATGGGTGCTTAATCTTCATTTCCTTGTCATCTGCTACATATAAATCATCATTCCCAGTGGGAACAGCCTTAGCCTCTGCAAACTGCATTTCTTCTGCAGTAACAAATGGTTTTGCATGGACATCACTGTTTTTTCTTCAGAATTCCACAATGGTCCTGCTTCAAGAGGCTGGCATGACATACACAGTATTTATTTCAGTCAATCTGCCCCACACCTGCCTTCCAAATTGGAGAAGTATTCACTCAGTAATTTTGAAGTGTTCTGTATTAGGAAACAAGGCTCACAAGACTCTCAATCTGGGCATTTCAAAGCCACCTTTAACTGTCTTTATCTATACCCCCTCTAAACTAAATGATGTTGAGAAAGTGAAAGAGAACCCATATAGAGGAAGCAGTCACAAATGTAAATCATTGCCAGAGCTGGCATTTATTTGTAGTGGTTTCAGTGACCCTGATAATGCAGGAGACTGTTACTGAGAAAGACAAAATTTTCTATTTTAAAAAGGTATGATTGTACATTGTTCTAAATTGTATTTAAATCAGTATTTTCATGTATATACAAAATTACTGGGTTCTATGTAGGTCAAGTGTATTTGAATAAAAGTACAGTTGCTTTCACTTTCATGATTTCATTGACAAAGACAAATGTAGCTGCAGATACAAACATTCTGGCTCTTTCATGCTTATCATTTACTGAGTATATTTAAAACAATGTAGCTAGAGTTTTCCTGCCTGGCCCACAGTCAGGACAAATCTCTCTCACCTGCCAGTCCCACAGCCACTCAGACCCAACCAAGTAAACACAGAGACTTATATTGGTTACAAACTGTATAGCTGTGGCAGGCTTCTTGCTAACTGTTCTTACAGCTTAAATTAATCCATTTCTATAAATCTATACCTTGCCACGTGGCTTGTGGCTTACCGGCATCTTCACATGCTATTTGTCATCGTGGCGGCTGGCAGTGTCTCTGACTCAGCCTTCCACTTCCCAGCTTTATTCTCCTCCTTGTCCCGCCTATACTTCCTGCCTAGCCACTGGCCAATCAGTGATTTATTTATTGACCAATCAGCAACACACTTGACATACAGACCATCCCACAACAAAACAATCCCCCTTCTGCTTTTCCTGTAGTTAATCCTTTTCCTTCCTTTCCTTTTTGTCTTTAGTTTTTAACCATGAGCCCCTTTCTGGCTTCTATGTGGACATTTTAAACACTACATATCTTGCTTTTTCTATTTATTTTATATTCCTTATATGTTACGATCTTAATTTTGCAATGATGAAAACTGAACTATAAACAGGATGAGATGTGTCAGACCCAGAGGTACCTGTGTCTGGTGAACCAAAGAAATGCAGTTCTGCCTAGCCCAAGCTTATCTAGTATAATGGTCAGTTAAGTCTAGAGAATAAAACATGTTGGAAACAGAAGTAAAGGTTTCCATAATAGCACATCAAAGAACACTATTTCCAGTGTGTTTAGTATTGAGTCAATGCTGTTTTTGGGGGATCCAGCTGTTATAATTTCTTATGTTGAAAACACGAAGTCAAAAGCAAAGTGCAGAACTCCAGTAAAAATTCTTCTGTGATGTGTGTGTGCTGCAGCCAAGTCCTTGAATCCAATTTAGAAATATGGTGCTGATTTCAGAATGAATCGTCGAAGGTACAGAGTGTTCCAGAAAACGTTCCCTTAGCTCACACAATGCATAACTTCCATTATTGCCAGGACTCTTCACCAAATAGGAAGGGAGAGTGAAACAAAGCCTCACTCTCCAAGATGACTGATTTGTGTGCCTGCTGCAAATTAAGCTATCCCATAGAGTTTTTTTAAACTGTAAATGTTAAACATCTCAATGGGATAAAAAGAGTCTGGTAACTACTTAAAATACACAATGACCTAAAGTTTTGAAGTTATTTTGCATATCACTTGATATGCTAATGAAAATTATTATTAAAACAAGAATCAAGGCACTTTACCTTTTAGTATTATTTAGGACTTAAGAAATGTCATAATTATGATTGTCATCACCTAATTATTCAGAATATTTCCCTATGAATATATTAGCTAATAACAATGTTTTACATATTAAATAGATTCTTTTGGTGTAGTGCATCTCTGACAGTTTTGAAAATACAAAACAACATTCATTTTTAGACATTTTTGTTTGGTCTTGTGTGTGTGTGTACATGTGTGGTGTATACGTATGCGTGCATGCGTGCATGCGTGTGTGTGTGTGTGTGTGTGTGTGTGTGTGTGTGTGTGTGTGTATGCCCATGTGTGTGCCCTTCTCTATGGAGGCTAGGAGAAGACATCACATCCCCTGGAGCTAGAGTTACTGGTGGTTTTGAGATACTCAATATGGGAGCTAAGGACAAAACTCAGGTCTTCTGCAAGAACTGTAGCTCCTCTTAAATCTCTCCAGCCCCCAAATGACTCATTCTTAAACTGAAGAGATGAAGATGAGTTATCAAACTTTATTGTCTTATTTTTTCCATCAAGGGGATATATCTTTTCCTGGTTGGATATATAACTGGCATAAAAAAATGCAAGTAATCAAAATGAAGTATGAATACAGAATTGGAAGTAAATTGTAGAAGACTGATGTTTTGAAAATGGGTCTCAGGTTTCAGGTATGGTGTTCATAATCAACGAAATTCTACAGCAATTAAATCAGTCCAGAAAGAAAGGACGTTCTAGCACACAGCAGATGTTTGTGCTGCCTCTTGCCGCTTCTCTTGGTCCCCTGATGTTAACACAGCTGTCATGGTTGGCTACAAGCACAGTACCATCTTCCCATCTCTGTAGCACACGGACTGTCTCCACAACTGCCTTGGTGCTTCTGCACCGTCAAGACCACCCACCCAAAGAGCAGGCCTAGGCCAGAAGAGTGGGGCCTTCGGCTCCCTGAAGAGCGCTCATCCCGTTATGGATAAAACCTGGAGAACAATCACCCTGGCTTCCTGGTCATTGGTGAAAAACTTTGAAACATGTTCTACAAAGTTCTGAACAAGGTCCCATGGGGTTAAATGCGATTTAATCACAGTGATAGGCAATGCACAATGCATCTCTCTTTAGCTTTTCCCTTTCACTCTTAGTCTTCTTCTTCTTCTTCTTCTTCTTCTTCTTCTTCTTCTTCTTCTTCTTCTTCTTCTTCCTCTTCTTCTTTTTCAATTCTGCTTCCTAGAATTATCTGCCAAATAAGCTTCTTCTGCCAGAGGAAAATGTTTTCAAATTCTACCAGAGGAGATGTTTCAGACTCTGCTTTGGGTAGAATCCAAGGCTACAGGGTGTCCTGCTGTGGGTTGTCTTTCTGTATGCTGTGAATCTGTGTGGCTCCCATTGGATAATAAATATAACTGCATTGGCCTATGACAGGGCAGGATGGAGCCAGGCAGGAAAATCCAAAAGAGACAATGAGAGAAAGGAGAGTGGGAGGAGACACCAACCTGCTGTCCAAGGAGCAACAAGGTGCCCACAGACCAGTAATGCTATGGCCATGTGGCAACATATAGATTAACAGAAATGGGTTCATTTAAGATTAAAGAACTAGCTAGCAAGAAGCTGAAGCCACAGGCCATACAGTTTGTAATTAATATAAGCCTCTGCATAATTATTTTATAAGCAGCTGTGGGACAGCGGGTGGGAGAGATTTGTCCTGACTGTGGGGCAGGCAGGACACAGAGAAACATCTCTCTACAGTGTCCTAGTTAGGGTGACTATTGCTGTGATGAAACACCATGACCAAAGCAACTTGGGGAGGAAAGGGTTTATTTGTCTTATACTTCCAGATAACAGTTCATCACTATGAGAAATCAGGGCAGGAACTCACAACAGGGCAGGGATCTGGAGGCAGGAGCTGAGGCAGAGGTTGTGGAGGGGTGCTGCTTATTGGTCTGCTCATGATGGCTTGCTCAACCTGCTATCTTATAAAACCCAGGACCGCCAGCCCAGGGAGAACACAACCCACAATGGGCTGAGCCCTCCTCCATCAGTCACTAACTAAGAAAATGTTCTACAGGCTTGTCTAAAGCCTAATTTTATGTAGACATTTTCTCAGTTGAGGCTCCCTCCTCTCTGATGACTCTACTTATGTGAAGTTGACATAAACTAGCCAAGGGAAAACAAAACAAAACAAAACCATCAGCATTTTCTTTTGAAATTAGCAAGGTTAGTTATTTTTCTGTTACTGTGTGAAATACCATTACCAAGGCATCGTAGGGAAGAAAAGAGTTTATTTGGGCTTACGATTTGAAGGTGTGTCCATCATGGTGTGGAGGCATGGCACTTGGTGGGTGGGGCAGGACATTGAGAGAGAGATCACATCTTCAAATGCAAGCATGAAGCAGAGACTGAACTGGAAGTGGAGCAAATGTATAAACTCTCAAAGCCTACCTCCAGGGGCATACTTCCTGCAGCAAGGCTGCACCTCTTACAGGTTCCACAACCTCTCCAAACAGCGCCACCACCTGGGGCCAGATGTTCAAATAACTGAGCCTATGGGGATCGTTTCTCCCTCAAACCACTAGAACATGAAGTTACCCTAAATTTGTAAAAGGGTTTTCTCATGTGTCCTTCTGTTGAGGGAGCCAAAAATCTTTCTTCTAGCCTTTTCCTCTCCCTCTCTTTTATCCCACCCCTTTCTCTGCTTTCTGGAGGATACAATACTTAAAAGTTTCCCTTGGGTTTATTTCCAGTCTCTAAATCCATGCAAATCTCATGTGTCTTAGGTAACTTCTGTATATGTCTTCTTAAATACAGTTTTCTTTCCTAGAGGAATTTTAGCACCACTTGTTAATTTGGTGATCTTTTTAACACTTCTATATGCAAATAGAGTTCTAAAAATAGGACTTGTTTCTTTCTGAAACTTGTTTTTTCTTTCTTTTTTTTTTTCCTCTGATAATTTTCAAACATAAAAATCCACAGTATTTATGCTATTTACCTGTGGTTTGATTGTGATTTCAGTGATAAGGAATATCATTTATCATGTGTTAAGGATAAGGAGACAGGATGTATTAGTGTAGAGTTGACCCAGAGTTTTCAGCTGCAATAACATATCTAATTAATTGGAATTTTGGATCTAAATTATCGAGTTGAATCAAATCTCAGGGCAAGTCTGGTTTAGCCAAAAGAATGTGCTGAGATCAATTAGTGGTATCTACTACTGGGTCTGGGGAAATGAAGATTCCCACTGGGTAGACACTTTGTTCTTTCTTACCAGATGGAAAGAGCATGGGCTTTGATACTTAAAAATATGGTTTAATTCTAGCCATGTTTATGTGGCTAAGGATTCTTGACAAGTTGATTAACTCCCATGAACCATAGTACTTTCATTAGTCAACTCAAACAGTATACTTCAGAAAAAGATTAAATGGCATGATGTATGTGTGTGTGCCTAGCAGAGTTGTGATTATAGAACTTAATGTGGTTAGAGTTATCTAACACCTATCTAACATGTTTAGGTGCCTATTGGTACATTATCCCCAGAAGATAACCCAGCCAAAAGCTGTGATGTTGCTAACAAGCCTTACAGGGTCAGAATTCAAACAGCTCCAAGTCATTTCACAGGATTTAAGTGTATATTTGGGTGCAGAGTTGTATTAGGTGAAGGAGGAGAACAGTGACTGTCATTCAAAAGTGATTTATGTCCTAAGGAAAATGTTTGCTGTCTCCAGATGCTTGCCTTCCCACTTAAATACCGTTTCTTCAGTTGACTCGTGTGTTAAGAAGCTTTTCAATTATTTCTTATCATATGGTTATATGCTTTTCATGTTTTCAGTGAAGTTTGACACAGAGAGGATTTCTACTTTGAATTACAACTTATAAAGAATTTTCAGTTACCTGTCATCTATCTGTCTGTCTTTGTATCTATAATCTATTTATCAATCTATTATTTATCTAAGTGAGATACATATATACATATAATTATAGTGATATGCTTACTTTTTAGTACAATGTATTTCTTGTCATGTTGGACCACAAAAAAGAATTCATTTTTTCTATGTTACATAAGCCTAGATTTTGTGTTTATAAGCTTTATAGAAACAATACCAATTGTTCTTTTTCTTTAAAATGGGAGTTATTTATTTATTTATTTATTTATTTATTTATTTATTTATTTATTTATTTTGGTTTTTCGAGACAGGGTTTCTCTGTGTAGCTTTGCGCCTTTCCTGGAACTCACTTGGTAGCCCAGGCTGGCCTCGAACGAGTCATTTATTTTTATTTTACATGTGTGGGTATTTGGCATGCATGTATGTATATGCATTATGTAAACATAGTGCACAGGGAGACAGGAAGATGGCACTGGAGCGCTTGAACTAGGTTACAGGGGACTGTGAGCTTCTGTGTGGATGCTAAGAATCAAGCCAGGATCTTCTGCAAGATCATCGGGTGCTCTTAACTGCTGAGTCATCTCTCCAGACCCCAGTTCTCCTCTTTCTTCTCCTAGTGCTGTTTACCATATTGGCACTCTGTATGAATTAGTACAATGATGACAAGCTTCTAACTTTGAACATTTTTTTACACATTTAAAATTTTGAAATGTTAACCAGAGGTTACCCATTTTAAGGGAATGAATCAAAAATGTTTATTAGCCATCAATCATAGCCTTGTCCTCCATAAATCTAACATAAACAGCCTCCAGTCCTTTAGGACATACAGCGTTTACAATTTCAGCTTCCGTTTAAATATGTTACTAGCAGAATTATTCCTACTTGAAGGTCTGTTTCCATGACCCAAGGAGGAGTCTTCATCCTTCTAGTTGAGCATACAACCACCTTGATTATCAGGACATCCGTGGCTTTCAAGCTATGGTTAAGGGTATGGACTGTATATATACTCTTTGTCCAAGTAACTCTGTCCCTGCTTAGTAGCACCTCTTGCTGAAGTAGAGGAGCCAATGGGCACTTTAATTCCAGATCACTGCTTCCCCTTCTGGTATTGAAAGTTAGTTCTGACTGCCCACCACATCCGCCCTTTAAACTTGTTTATATGTGGGAGGTGGGGATGGGGGAAGATTTCTTTGCTTTTTGAAACTGAACATTGAACATTTAACAGAAGCCTCCAATCTTCTTGGCATCTTATTATAGCTGAGGCTATTTTGAGTTTCTTCTTACTGTAGTCATAACAATACAGCTCTCTTTACCTCCTTTACAGGCAACTACTCTTATGTAAATACTGCTGTCTTCATTTTTAAATTAATGTGTCCATTGTTGAAAACCCATAATCAGTTAGCTACCACCTACATGTCAGTGGGAGGTTATCTCCAGGCAGTCTGGTATGGACAAGCATCCCTTGAACTAGGGATAACAGCATTCAAGCTCACAGCCAAAGGCAGATGTGAAGTACTTAGGTGTAGGCTAATCACGGCTCCATCCAAGCTTCCCACTCTCTGTGCATGTGGCAGAATGTTAGCGATAGGATCGTGGCTGTTATTCCAAGATTTATATCATGGAAAGATTAGCATGGAAAGATAGGGCAGAAATGCAGGATTAAAAGGGTTAAAGTGAATGTGAGCCACAGAAGACGTGTGTGTGTGTGTGTGTGTGTGTGTGTGTGTGTGTGTGTGACTCTGTGTGTATGTGTGTGTGAGAGAGTGTGTGTGTGAGAGTGTGTGTATATGTGTGACTCTGTGTGTGTTTGTGTGTGTGTGACTGTGTGTGTATGTGTGTGTGAGAGTGTGTGTGTGTGTGACTATGTGTGTGTGAGTCTCTCTGTGTGTGTGAGTCTCTGTGTGTGTGAGATAGAGACAGAGAGACAGAGAGACAGAGAGAGAGAGAGAGAGAGAGAGAGAGAGAGAGAGAGAGAGAGAGAGAGAGTTGAGTATCTAGTGAGAAGTAAACAATAAGGTTTTACCTTCTTCACCACAACTTTAGGTGTGTTGACCTTCCCTCAAGCTGCAACTCACAGCCTGAACCTCCCCCACAGAACAAGGCCCAAATCAATGAGAGAACTTGCAATTTCATCTTCTAGCAGGAGATGCAGGCTTTGCCAAATCCCATAGAAGAGCATCTTCTGGCTTTAGCCGACAGTCATGACCTTGCAGATCAAGAGGAAGCAGACAGAAGAAAGTCTGTAGACCCGTGTATCCAGTGTCACTGGACTGCTGTGGCAAATCCTGGTAGCAATTTCTGATGTAGAGTTCAGCTACATAGAAAGGCGCCAAAGTGCGGAAACAGTGACGTTCTATTTCCGCGCATAGTGTTAGTGTTGGCAACTGACGCTACTAAAGTAGTCATGGGATTGACCACTGTGAACAGGCCAAATTTTGTCACTGGAAAATGTAGGTTTGTCTGGGGAAGATGTCTTGGTTAATAAAGCACTTGCTTTGTAAGCATGGGAACCTGACTACTGTCCCCTAGAACCAACATGAGCAAGCCAAGTGTTGTGGTGCACCCTTTTGACCTCAGCAGTCGTGAGGCAGAGAAAGGCAGATCCCTGAGGCTTCCCAGCTAGCCTAGCCTACTTGGCAAGGCCCAAATCAATGAGAGAACTTGTAAAAAGTTCAAAAAACAAGGTAGATAGTACCTGAGGAATGATACCCAAAGTTGTCCTCTACAAGCTGACATTGTGCACCTTGGACAAATATAAACACACTTGCATACACATGCATACATGTGTATATGATAAAGGCTTATATCCTAGAATTTGTGCTTTTTTTTAAATAAAAGTAAGTAATCTGGTTATGGAACTTCTCTTCTACTAACAAATGACAACTGCTGTCATTCTGTAATCAATCTGAATGACAAAAACGATAATCAACCCTAGCAATCAGGCTCAGAACTGGTAACTCTTTGGGAAGTGTGTTATATTTATAAGCCCCCAAGCTTTACTCTGTGATCCATCCAAATCTCCTTTAATTTTAACTCTTGCATGCAAGGTCTGGTGTGATAGAACACGACACAAGTCACCACCAATTTAAATATGGACCATTAACCTTAAGAAGAGCAGAGGACATTATAATGACATCATCTGAATCCAGTTTAGCTCTTCAAAAAGCTGTACTGGGATTTGAGCCAAAGTTGGTTTAATTACAGACACCATGATTTACCTCAAATTGTCCCCTGGGCGTATTGCCCTATGTTAACAGAAGAAGAAGAAGCTGTAATGACTCAGTGAGTCCTCCCTGGCTATCAGTGTCCTCATTTCCTTCTACCTAACAACTATCAAGTATAAATATCTAAATCCTATAAGATACATTCAAATTCAAAATAACTGCCTTCTCTTTTTTCTTTGTTAGTAAGAGAAGTCTGCGTAGACCAGACTTATGAATGGGTCATATTTTGTGGCATTTATTTATCTCAAATGCCAAGCCAAGGTCAGTCTCATACATTTAGGTTTGATTGAAAGCCGTGTCAGTGAGTGGAACACCTTTCTCCATGTCTTCTTGGAAACATATTGGCTATCTTTTGTGGTGTGTAATATTTTCATGGACAGCTGTCAAGTGAATGGACTTAGAAGATAGCGACAGTGGCTCACTCTGAAACAAATGCTAAACACACAACATATGTCCTCCAAGTTCAACAACGCAACAAATACCCATGCAGATTGCTACCAGGCTCGTTTCCATCACCCTGATGAAACAGGAAGCCAAGGAAATCAGCACAAATAAGCTGGCACTCACGCTACTTGCTGGGCCACAGCTAACTGAGCCCTTTGTGCCTCAGGCAGAACTCTCATGTCTTTTGGCAGCAGCCGTGAAATTAGTCTTCTCCTTTCTTAGTTCCCAAGGAGAGGAGTAGCCGGAAAACACACAGGTCTTGACATGGCCATGCCTGAAGTAGAATGCTGGCCAGGCATGTGCAGCTTGTTTTGGGACACATGCCTGTGTATTTCTGTCTTGTAACAACTCTCGTCGTTCTCATCTCAGATCTGACTCATTTCTCTGTCTTTATTCTGTGATACCCTTTCTATGCCTTACTTAGGATATTGTTCTTATTTTTGCTTATTAGATTTTAGTTTCTCACTATTCATTTTTTCAACATATCTTCCTTTCATGACTGACTCTGAGAAAATTTAACCAACACTGTTAGGAACTCTTTTCAAGATTCCTGTGTCCTTAAATCCTTCCCTGGCTCTGGCTTCCTGCTTCTACTGATGCTTTACTTTTCTGTTCTGACCCTTGCACAGTGGTGTCCTATCTCTTCCCTGGCATTAATCTATTTATAATATTGGACCCCTTATCTTGATTTTCACTGAGAGAAAAACATACCGTATGAGGAGGAGGAGCAAATAGAAGATGTGGAGAAAGTTCATAATACAGCAAGACTTAGATGTTAGGTGGGTGTCTGGCCCTGCCTGTCATAGAGTGGGTATTTAACCAATAGCCATGTGGCTCCTGTTTTCCAATGATGTCATGCTTAGGCTCTCATATCCTTGGTGCTCTCTGTCTATGGCACCCTCTGAGTGCATGCATCTCTCAAACTTTTTGTCCACTAGCTTCTTGTTGCATTTGACCAATAGGAGGAGGCACCAGCTGGAGGTCAGAGCACAGTAAAAAGAGGAAGCTCATATATTCCTGACACTGTTCATAGCACAATGGATGACAGAAGCTACATTATGTCCCTCTGTTAGCTTCCTACAGACCCTGCCTGAGGGCCTTGACACAGCTCCTGGTCCTTTGGGGACCTGAGTGCTAATAGCTTTGTGCTGCCCTTAAACTCTAGATACTTCACCCAGCTCACATTGTTTCCAGCTTTGGAAATGACCCTTCTTGTTAAGCAAACTTCAGTTAACATTTTGCATGTATTCCACCGTTGCCCTACAATCAAACACTGAACAGGCATTTTTTTTATTACACTAATACACCAGAATATATTTTTACTATATTATACTTATACTAGAATATGCTTTTAAACAAAATTCCATTTCTTCTTGATGTTTAAAAGTTGAATAACGCCGGGCAGTGGTGGCACACGCCTTTAATTCCAGCACTCGGGAGGCAGAGCCAGGCGGATCTCTGTGAGTTCGAGGCCAGCCTGGTCTCCAAAGCGAGTTCCAGGAAAGGCGCAAAGCTACACAGAGAAACCCTGTCTCGAAAAACCAAAAAAAAAACAAACAAAAAAAAAAACAAAAAAATAAAAGTTGAATAACAATGAACAATCCATTGAAAGTCCTTCCAGTTGTGAAATAGACATAATTTATGCTAAATGATAAATAAATAGATAAATATTGTTTCTCTACTTCAGGTAGCTTAAAACCACCATTTCATATTTCTGATTAGATCATTTATATATTCACAGTCTGAATGAAGAAGAATCCTTTAAAGGCAGAATTCTATTATCTTCTCAGTGGTTTAATTAAGATTAAAACCTCAAAGCCTTAATTAATGATCGTCCCTAACAGCCCATCCCTTTGCCAGGAAAATTTCAAAGACAATGTTAATGATTTTTAACACAAGAGCAGCAAGTACTGGAGTACAAGAGGAAGAATTCTCAAGAATTTATATTTCCCTCCAATTAGAATCCCTCAAGAAAGTCTCATATAATTCAGAAAGAAAAAAAGACTTCACCAAAGTAGGCTTTGATTTCAGGACAATGCAGAGACCTGTTCTCCCTGGTAATTTAGGATTAGATTAGATCTATCAGATTAGATCCATGTCCGCTCAGTTATTGAGTAGATTATGTTCCACATGCCACAAATGCCTCACAGAAAAGTGAAAAATTGCAATTATTTCCCCCTGAATTTTTGGTCCTATCCATTCTGTTCCTTGATATCTGCAAACTCTTGCTTTTGTGTGATGTTCATGCTAAATATTAATTGATTATTTTAAAAGAAATTTTTTTGACAAATTGTCCAGTTTACAAGAAATACTATTTAATTCTTTATTACTTTTTGCATATGCCTCATGAAGTTAACATTTCCTGATATACACAGGGGACAAGCAACATACTCTATGTTCATATTAATACATGAGTTGTGTATTAATACGTGTGTGTGTGTATACAAAGGCATACAAATACCTATGAAAATTGTTTACATAAAATGATTTAAATAGAATCTTTGGCCTACATAGTTTTATGGCTATAGATAAGAGTGACTAATATGTTTATTTTTTCTAAACACATTTTTGTAGCATTGGAAAATAGAAAAGCTGGAAATGTTCCCCTGAATTTTTTTTCTCATTTGAAGAAAGATTATAAACTATAATACTCAATAGTAACAGTGGTATAAATATTTTTTAATATCAAAAGCTAAAAACATGACAAGTCTAGAGACTGAAAAGGCCATCCCAAATGCTGTTAAAGCACTATAAAGAGTGTGTTCTGGGAGCAGTAAAACCCAAAGCACAGGCATTGCCCAACTCTTGAAGCCCAGCCTTGGGGACTGGAATGAGTCATAGCTAGCTCTCTCCTGAAGTTAAACTTTGCCTGCCTGGTACACATTATCCTGATGTCAAGCAGCTGGACTTCACAGTGGGACACAGCAGACTGAGCTCTATCAGGTCAATGTGACAGAGAGCAGAACGCATTTATTTTTAAAAGAATCATTCAGTTCCCTCTTTCTGCCTTTGGTAGTCTTAATAGAATTGAAATTTGGGCTTTTCCTTCCAAACAAGTGCCTTAAGCTTATACTTCCAAATCCTCTTCCTAACACACACATAGACACGCACATAGACACACACACACACACACACACACACACACACACACACACACACACCACTGCTTCTTGTTAAAGCATACTGCAATCTGGTGAAGATTCTTTTTTTGACCAAACTGTCCTAGGCCCATCTGTGCACTCCCTTATAAAATTCTGTCTTAACAAGAACTGCCTGCACTCCATAACTGACCACCTTGTGCCTGACCAGATTTCTCATCTTCCACTCCCTAATGTCCCTTGGTCTGTTGTCTCAGTCAGTGCTCTATTGCTGTGAAGAGACACCATGACTGTGGTAACTCTTATAAAAGAAAAACACTTAATTAGGGAGGTTTATAGTTCAGAAGTTTAATCCATTATCATCATGGTGAGAAGCATGGCAGCATTCAGGCAGACATGGTGCTGGAGAAGAAGCTTAGAGTTCTTGATCTAGAGGCAGCAGAAGCAACTGTGTGCCACACTGGGTGTAGCTTGAACACAAGAGACCTCAAAGCCCACCCCCACAGTAACATTTTCCCTCCAACAAGGCCACACCTACTCCAACAAAGTCATACCTCCTAATAGTGCCACACCCTACAGAGTCCCTTCTTTTAAATCACCACATCTGTCTGTCTTCAGCAAAAATTCTATTAGGATTGTTAATCCCCAAAGTCCGTCATTCCTGATGTGGTTTCTCATCAGTTGGAACTCACCCTGCTCATTTGCTGTAAATACTCAACTCAACATGAAATCTTTGAAGTTAAGCCCAATCTTTTCCCATTACACTACAGTGACCTCTGCATTCATTTGCAGTAGTTATAAATAAAGCCTGTTTTGCTATGCTTTAAAAAACAACAAATAATTTTCCTACTGACATTTCTTATCTTCTTTTCATTCTATGCATTGGTAGCTATGCATCTAGATGCCTTTGTGGGGAACTCTGAGAGTATATGCCTTTAAAAATGTCTACTGATACTCAAATAAATGCAAAAGTTTATGTATATAAGTTGATACGTAGATAAATAGACCTTTAAAAACATTAACTATGAATATATTCTAAAAGATTAACAGAAATGAAAGAATATACTTCAGAAGTATTTTTAATTAAGATATGTAACTATACCAAGATAATATTTCACTTTTTAGCTTAATTTTAATTACATTCATTTATGAGGGGAGCTCATATATGAAGGTCAGAGCCTCAGTTTTATAGGGTTGGTGACAATCACATTTGTTCCTTGAAAAATCTCATAGGCCAATCCTTTGCTTTAAGAGTTTAGTATCAAATTCTTGTGTTTGAACCTCCTGATTTTCACATCATTCCTCCTTAGCTGGAAGATACCCAAGTTCTTTATTTTTTTAAGTAAATTAACTATTTGGATATATTCTACAATTTATCAGTAATCACTACTGTAGAGGTTAGAAATACAAGAAAAAAATCAAACATACACCAATTTCTCTCTAAAGAAATGCCTTTGCTTAAAAACTCTTATTTGCTAACTCATTAGAGCTTATTGTATGTAAACCACCAAGAAATTTGCTTTATATTTTCAGTGGACAAACTGTTGGAATGTTCCTCAGGACTCAAAAACCATTATTATACAGAGTTGATATCCAAAATTGCTTGTTGCATTTGGTTGCAAGCATGAAGTAATAACCACAAACACGTGTGATTGAAATAATAGCTTTTCAATCTGGAAAGTAAACACTCTATTCAGACATTTCATGTGAGAATAACTCTGGTTTTATCTGAACAAAAGATCCTTTGAAATTCAAGGGTGTTCTTCTACTTTAAAAGTTGCAAATCTTTCTTAGGTTTTCTAGGAAATTCTTAGTACCAAGGAGTCTGGAGATCAACATGTTTATTGCTTTTTTGGGTATTGAAATCTTTGTTCATCTCAACTCTTACCAAGAACCACACATATATAACTGTGTGTCTATTTGAAGTCATCTGTGTATGTGGGCAGTTGGGGGGGTGTGTCTCCAATGCTTTCAGTTGTACCCTCTACCATACTACCCATTCACACCATGAGGAGGACAGGGTTTCTGAAGGATTAAAGAGTAAATCAAAGGCAAACAAGACCCTTTGTTAAACAAGGTTTAATGAAGTTCTGCCACTGAGCTGACCAACTTCCTGATATAATCTCATAGATGATAGTAAATCCATAGACAATCTTAAGTCACATCTCACTGATGTCAACAGTAGAACTACAGACTCATTTTGTGTTCCTATGACAGTCATTTTAAGTTTTAATTTATATGCTGTAGAATGTTCTCTATGCTGTGAATGTGTTGCTCTGATTGATTGATAAGTAAAACACTGATTGACCAGGCAGGAAGCATAGGATAGGTGGGACAAAGAGAGAGGAG
Organism: Peromyscus eremicus; assembly: GCF_949786415.1. NCBI lineage: Eukaryota > Metazoa > Chordata > Mammalia > Rodentia > Cricetidae > Peromyscus > Peromyscus eremicus. The sequence goes on along the minus strand of NC_081433.1, from coordinate 54,781,685 downwards.
AATTCTGGGGAGTGGAAGGCTGAGGAAGAGAGATGATGAGAAGCAACATGTAAAGATACCGGTAAGCCATGAGCCACATGGCAACTTATAGATTAATAAAAATGGGTTAATTTAAGATATAAGGACAGCTAGCAAGAAGCCTGAGCCAGTAAGCCATACAATTTGTAAATAATATAAGTCTCTGTGTGTTTCTTTGGGTCTGAGGGCCACGGGAGCTAAGCAGGAACAGGATAACTTCAGCTACATTTATATTTCACTTCTGTAAATAATATGTATTACAGGAGTGTCTGTGTGTTTAAAAGTAGTTAAATATTAGTCACTAAAGATTAGGAATATCTTTTTCACATTATTAGGCTATAATAAAGAAGTTAAAATAGTTAAAGAAATAAAATATCTGTATAATGAAAACTTTAGGTCACTGCAGAAAGAAGTTGAGGGAAGCATTAGAAGAAATAAAAAGAATTCCCATACTCATGAATCAGAAGAATTAATATTGTGAAAATATACATCTTGCCAAAACCAATCTACAAGTTCAATGTAATCTCAGTGAAAATTCTCAGGCCATTCTTCACAGATACAAAAAAGCTAATATTAAAATATATATGGAAATGCAAAAGACCAAGGATAGCTAAAACAATGCTGAACAAATGAATAGTGTGGGAGTTGTCACCATGCCTGGCATCAGGGTATATTACAACAATATAGTGGTAAAAACAGCATGATCGTTCACTCTCTCTCTCTCTCTCTCTCTCTCTCTCTCTCTCTCTCTCTCACACACACACACACACACACACACACACACACATACACATGTGCGTGTACACACACACATACACACACACACACAAACATACACATACCTGTACATGTAGACACATGTACACAAGCACTGGAGAAAATTCTGCATCTTCAACAAATGCTGTGGGAAAAGGATATCTATATGCAGGAGAATTAAACTAGATTCTCATATTTTGCCCTGCACAAACATAAACTCCAACTAGATAAAGACTTCATTGTAAAACCTGGACCTATGAAACTTATAGAAAGGGTAGGTGGTAGACTACAAGACATAGGCATTGGAAAGAACTTATCAAAAAACAATAACTGACAAATGAGACCTGATAAAACTTAAAAGCCTCAGAACAGCAGAAGACACCATTAATTGGATGAACACAAAGCACACAACATAGGGAAGATGTTTCCACAAACATAGACACCAGAACAGCAAAATAACAGGAATTAACAAACAGCTCTCATTAATATCTCTCAACATCAATGGTCTCAGTTCCCCAATAAAAACAGACTAGCAGAATGGATAGGAAAACAGGATGTTGAACCACAGCAATAAAAATAGCATGGTATTGGCACAAAAATGGACAGGTTCATCAATGAAATTGAAGTGAAGACCCAGACACAAATCCACACACCTATGGACACACAATTTTTTGTTAAAGAAGCCAGAAATAAACACTGGGGAAAAAAAGACAACATCTTCAACAAATGGTACTGGTCAAAGTGGAGCCTATATGTGGAGTAATTAAAATAGATCCATACTTAACACCCTGAAGAAAACTCAACTTCAAATAGATCAACGAGTTCAACATAAAACCAAATATACTGAATTTTATGGAAGAGAAACGAGGAAATAGCCTTGAACTCATTGACACAGGAGTTGACTTTCTGAACAGAACACTGTTAGCACAGTCATTAAGATCAACAATTAGTAAATGGGACCTTGTGAAACTGAAAAGCCTCTATAAGGCAAAGGACACCATCAATAGGACAAAATGGTAGTTTACAGAATGGGAAAAGATTTTTACCAACTACACATCTGATGGCTAATATCCAAAATATATAGGGAACTCGAAAAACTATATATCAAGAAAACAAATAATCCATTTAAAAATGGGGTACCGATTTATACAGAGGATTCTCAGTTGGGGAATCTCAGATGGTTCAGAAACACTTTTTAAAAATGTTCAACATCCTTAGCCAGCAGGACAATGCAAATCAAAACTACCTTGAGATTTCATCTTACACATGTGAGAATTACTAAGATCAATAAAACAAATGATAGTTCATGCTGCCAAGGATGTGAAGTAAGGGGAACACTCATCCATTGCCAATGGGAGTACAAGCTTGTACAGCCACTGTGGAAATAAGTGTTGTGACTCCTCAAGAAGATGGGAATCAGTATACCTCAAGATACCACTATACACTCTTGGGCATAAACTGAAAGGACACTTTATCCTACCACAGATACACTTGCCAAACCATGTTTATTGATGCTCTATTCATAATAGCCAGAAATGGGAAACAACCTAGATGTCCCTCAACAGAAGAATGAAGGGAAGAGAAGAGGGAGACAAAGGAGGCATATATGGAGAAATAGCTAAAATTAAGGGCCATTTGAGGAATAGTATGAAAACCTAATACAATAGAAACTGTAAAATGTATACATATGTGAGGGAGAACTAAATGAAATCGCCAAATAATGGAGGAAACAGAGCCACAACTGGACATTCCTTGTAATCAAATGAAGCCTCCAGTGCCATGGTGATTTACATTAACTTGAGTAGTTGGCCAAAGGGGTCCCATGGAAAGCACCAAACAACCCAGGCTGTTTCCAAGGCTATAATTTGCTCTCTTCAAACTGAAGGTAAGGTCTCATTGCTAAAGACGACACCTAAACAACTCATTGAACATGGAAAAGTTGAGCGGGTGCCTGCAGAGCCGCCACCCCTATGTACTAGCCTCTTTGGTATAGGAAAGTACTCTTCATGTTGCCAAAGGAGAAATGTGAACACCGAGCAATCCACAAAACCTTTGATCTACAATAGTGACCAGCCTGCATGATATGCTAGCACAGTGGTGGCACTAAGCTTGTAGGAGTAACTCACACACAACACTGCTCTGGTGACCATGAACCTCAGACCTGATAGGCCAGGTACCTAGGGTAAAACCAAACACTGCTGTTCTTAAAAAAAAAAAAGTAGCAATAAAGTGCCTACTAATGACATTCTGACATTCTGCTATACTTATAAATTAGTGCCTTCCTCAGCCATCATCAGATAATCTTCGTCCCACTGAAGATGAAAACAGTTATAGAGACCCACAGCCAGACACTATGCAGAGAATGAGAAACCTTGGAACACCCTCCCTAAGCAGGACTTCTCCATCAAATGTCCCCTCTCAGGGCTCAGGGCTCAGGGAACCCTGCAGAAGAGGAGGTCTAAGGAGTGTAAAATCCAGAGGGGATGGAGGACACCAGGAATACAAGAATACCTCCAAATCAACAGAATTGATGTTCATAGTAACTCACACAGGCTGAGGCAGCACAGTAAGACCTGCATGGTTCTGTACCAGAAGGGTTCCTAGAGCTGAAAGGAAAAGCTGACACGTCCCCTCATCCCTAAGCCAGAGTCTATCTCCAACTGATAACTACTTGCAAATGAAAATTTAGTTGTCTCCAAGGGATTTTCACTGGGGAAGCAAACTCCTCTTAGGTGTAGGCTTCATGCCCAGCAGTAGATGGCCAACAGAAAATGGACTCATGGGCATCTTCTGAGGTTTCTTGTCTCATAATGTTGTGTCAGGCTTTTTTAAAAATCTTAGTTTTTATTTTCATATATATATTTATTTTCATATATATATATGCTTTTTCTCTTTTTACCCTACAGGTCCTTTGTATATGGCTTCCAGTTTAGTGTTGAATAAGTGGGTCTCTGTGTCTATGTCTGTTACGTTTGCCCCCTCTGGGCTATTTCCTTCTGTTTGTTTTCTTCTGTTCTGATGTAGTTTTTGTTTTACATTATCGCCTTTAGATGCTTGTTTGTTTTCTAATGAGAAACAGGAGGTCATGGATTTGGATTGGAGGGAATGTGGAGAGGAACCAGAGGAGTAGAGGGAAACAGTAATCAAGATATATTATAGGGGGCTGTTTTCAATAAAAGGAACAAAAAGAAATATGTAAAGTATTGATCATTTTTTAAAATATCCATATTGTAGTGGGTAGCCATTCCAGCTTTGACCTGGAAGTTCCAACCCCCATTGAGACTTTGGTAATGGTAACCCCTACAAGGCAGGGCTGAGAGAGGACGCTGAAGACCCAAGATCCGGATACGTGGGCTCTCTTGGTTCCTGGACCTTGGACGCTGGAGGCAGACCGAGCAGAGTTCTCCAGAGAACACTGCCACACCTTTCCCAGACCCTGTGACCTATCCCTTCACTTGTAAGTTACCCCACAAAATAAATGGTTAAGGAAGCTGAATACTTTATAAAGTGTTCACTAGCCATTTGTATTTCATGTTTCGAGAACTGTCCTATTCAGCCCATTTTTAAACCATGTGGAGTGGCCTTAATAATTTCACCAATGCCATATTTCACTTTATGCTAAAATAAAAGTTATCAAAAATTTATTTTTTAAAAAATAAAACAAGAAAACAGACCACCCAGTTTAAAAATGGGCTGAATAGGACAGTTCTCGAAACATGAAATACAAATGGCTAGTGAACACTTTATAAAGTATTCAGCTTCCTTAACCATTAGGGAACTGTAGATTAAGACTGTTTTGGTATTCCATCTCACCCCAGTCAGAAGGGCCATTATCAGAAATGACAATGACAACAAATGTTGGCACAGATGTAGGGAGAGGAGCACATTTATACACTCTTGGTGGGAATGCAAACTAGTGCAACCACTTCATAAATCAGTCTGGAGGTTTCTCAAGAAAACTAGAAATAGAATTCCCATGAGACTCAACTATACCACTCCTGAGCCTATACCCAAGGATTGTATTTTCTACTATAAAGACAGTTGCATATCTAGGTACATTACTGGGACACAGAATCAGCCTAGATGCCACTCCAGTGATGGGTGGATAATGAAAATACAGAGAATATCAACAATGGAATTTTATTAAGCTATAAAAAATTAAATGAAATTTACAGGAAATGAAACCAGCTTTAAAAAAAAATGAATGAAGTAACTCTGGTCCAGGAAACTAAACACCTTATGTTCTCTCTCACATGTGGATCATAGCTTTGGAAATTTAGATTTGTTTGTTTAAATTGGAATGTCTATAGAGATCTAGAAGTGAGAAAGACACCAAAGTGTGGGTGGGTGGAGGGAGCAGAGGGCCACCTTGCTTTCTGAAATAGGCTTTCTCACTGGTACCTGAGACTTACTGAGTAAGGCAGGTTGGTGGCCTTACAGACGTGTACTATCACGCCTGGCTATCAGGTGCCGGGGAACGAACACTGGTCCTCATTCTCTCATGGCAAACACTTTACTCATTGAGCTATCTTTCCAGCTATTAAAGTTATCTTTTAAAATCATCTCCCTGTTCAAGAAACATAGCATTAGCCAGATAGTGGTGGTGCACACCTTTAATCCCAGCACTCGGGGCCAGCCAGGTCTACAGAGCAAGTTCTGTGAAAGCCAAGGCTAAACAGAGAAATCCAGTCTCAAAAAATAACCGAAAAAATAAATGAAGAAACAAAGAAAGGAAAGGAAGAAAGGAAAAGAAAGAAAGGAGGGGGAGGAAGGATAGGAGGGAGGGAGGGAGAGAGGGAGGGAGGGAGGGAGGGAGGGAGGGAGGGAGGGAGGGAGGGAGGAAGCTTTTCCCAGTAGGTCCTTATGTATACCTATTCTAATTCACAATCACTTATCTCACTCTTAAAGTTACATACCACCCTCAAATCTGAGGAAAGTTACTAACACTGTCTAACTGTTTCAAATCAAATTCATGGATTGAAAATTCTGAAATACACATGGGACTGCTTGAGCAGGAAATCAAGGAGTCTTATGGTTTCTCTCAAGGATTTCCCTGAGAGATTTCATTTCACGTGGGAGTAAGATTCTGTGCTCCCTTGATGGCTCCGGAGTCATTCTTTCCATTTAAATTTCGTCTTGCCTATTTTTAGTTCTGTTTGGGGGACAACAGGTCTATGTCGTCTATCTGACAGCATTCCTGGGAGGACAGTCCCTCTTGATGACTTCTGCTCTGTACATGCTCTATCATGGTATTTAGTTCCTCACAGAGGAATGGGACCATCTGTCATTCTGTCCAGAGTGGAAAATATCAAAAGTCTCTACAAAGAATATGATATTTAAAGAGTAAAAAGGTCCTTGGGGTATACGTAAAAATATGAAAAAGAAATTTCTATTTGTTTTGCAAACAAACAATAACATTTTTCCTCCAGTCATCTTGGCGATGCAGAAATGGATGCATGGAATTCAAAGGCATATTCTACCCAAAGCTGTTGATTGATACATCAATTATCTTGGAAAAAAAGGATTAAGGAAGACAGTCTTATAGTGGGTAGCTGTTCCATCTTTGACCTAGAAGTACTACCCGCAGTGAGGTTTCCAGTAATTGTCATGCCACCCCTGAGGCGAGGCTAAGACGGGAGCCCTTAAGACCTGAGATCCGGATGGGCCAGCTCTCTTGGTTCCTGGTAATCCTGGATGTTGGATGGTAGACTGTGCAGAGTTCTCCGGAGACCACCACCGGACTGAACATCACCTCTCCCAGACCATGTAATCTATCCCTTTACTTGTTGTAAGTAAAACCCCCAAATAAACCTCCCTTTTAACTATGTGGAGTTGCCTTAATACTTCCACCAATACAGCCTCTTATGTGTTGGGGGTGGGGCTTACTGTTGACATTTAGCTAAATAGACATGGTGTCAAACTGCCTTCAGATTCCCATGTTTATACTCAAAGACAATGCACTCAGCCCTTATAAGGCCTGTGAACACCTGTGGATGCAGACACTCATAGAGGGCTCTGACAGGCTCAAACACAGCAAACATGGTGCTGGTGTGTGCCACCCTCCCCCAGTTCCTCTGCTAGATCCTTGGACTCTCCTGTTCGGTCACTTCATTCCTGAGATTGGCCACCAAGGTCCAGCAAGTTCCTTATTTGGCTACACTGACCAATATGTCCAATGAGGGTTTACCAATTCATCATAGCATGACTTTCTCTTTTTCTTCTTAAAAAGCATGCCTGCTGAGACACCTGCTACTGTGTCTGCCCAATCCAGATTTAGCCACGTTGTCTCTCTATCTTGCTTAATAAAGGATCTCTTTGGGCTAGAAATTGGCATTTGGGTGTGGTCTGTAACTAATCTGGGGTCTGGAAGGAAACATCCCACAGTGCATGGGTCCCTTTGCTCAGGGTTGCCCAAGATGATGGAGACTAAGCAATAGTTATGGGCTCAGCCCTGAACTGGACACCACCACTTCTGACTCTCAGGGAGCATTGCAAAAGAGCATCTGAAGGAATGTAAGAACCCTAGGTATGGAGAAGGGATGCAAAATGCCATCCTCTAGATACCACACAGCCACTACAACCATTAACTCACAGCAACTGTGCTTAATTGCACTGGCCCTGCAAAAGAGAGGCCCTGTCAATTGTCAGTAGTGGGTGGAGGAGAGGCTCATGGGCCTCTACCTCTTACTGTTGAACTTTTGGCTGCTGTTCAACTCTGAGAGAGGGAGAGCCATTGCCTTTAGTTGTGTGCATATGGGTGAGCCCAGCAAGCTCCACTAGACAGCTCAGAATCTATGTTCACACAGATGGTACTGGCCAAATTCAGTGCATCTCAAATAAAGTAAAAAGACATGAATGAGGACCTTGCTTAGTATGGAAGGGATTAGTGGGTTTGGGAAGGAGGGAGAAGAGACAGTATGGGGAGTGAGAGCAACCAGAATTATTATATATGTAATGTATATATTCCATATGTATATATGGAATTGTCAAAGAACAAATTTAATCACTAAAAATAAATCAAAGAAAAAAGAGAGGAGAGCTTTATGAATTCATATAGATATATCTTAGAAATACAGAAAAATCAAACTGGGAACAAACTTATGTAAGAGGTAGACCAAGGTCAAATATCAAGGTGAAAATTTAATAACAGCAATATGAGAAAAACTGAAGGAGAAGGGAGGCTTATAAAGTTCAGAACTACAGAGAATGTGGGCTCATCACCAGAAGAGAAAATTTAAGCTCTAGGTGAATGAATAAATGAACAGAGGAGGATCATTAAAGTGAGAGGCTGCAAAAACTATACCATGGAGAAAAGAAAGCATCTTCAACAAATGGTACCAGCATAGCTAGATGTCAACATGCAGAAGATTGCAAATAAATTCATATCTATCACCATGCACAAAACTCTAGTCCAAGTGGATCAAAGACATCAACATAAATCCAGTTACACTGAACCTGATAGAAGAGAAAGTAGGAAGTAGTCTTGAATGCATTGGCACCAGAGATCACTTCCTAAATATAACACCAGTAGCACAGACACTGAGAGAAACAATTAATAAATGGTACCTCTTGAAACTGAGAAGCTTTTGTAGGGCAAAGGACATGGTCAACAAGACAAAATGACAGCCTACAGAATGGGAAAAGATTTTCACCAACTCTACATCTGACAAAGGGCTGATCTCCAAAATATATAAAGAACTCAAGAAAATAGACATAAAAATAACAAACAATCCAATTTAAAAAATGGGCTACATAGCTAAACAGAGAATTCTCAACAGAAGAACCTCAAGTGGCTGGAAGACATTTAAGGAATTGCTCAAAATCCTTAGCTATCAGGAAAATGCAAATCAAAATGGCTCTGAGATACCATCTTACTCCTATCAGAATGGCTAAGATCAAAAACACTGAAGACAGCTTATGTTGGAGAGGATGTGGAGCAAGGGGAACACTCCTCCCCTGTTGGTGGGAGTGCAAACTTGTACAGCCACTCTGGAAATCAATATGGCGGTTTCTCAGAAAATTGGGAATCAGTCTACCTCAAAACCTAATGATACCACTCTTGGGCATATACCCAAAAAATGCTCAATCATACCACAAGGACATATGCTCCACTATGTTCACAGCAACATTACTCATAATAGCCAGAACCTGGAAACAACCTAGATGCCCCTCAACCAAAGAATAGATAAAGAAAATGTGGTACATATACACAATGGAGTACTACTCAGCAGTAAAAAACAATGACAGCATGAAATTTGCAGGCAAATGGATGAAACTAGAAAATATTATCCTGAGTGAGGTAATCCAGATTCAGAAAGAAAAACATTGTATGTACTCACTCATAAGTGGATACTAGATGTAAAGCAAAAGATAATCAGATTACAAACCACAGCTCCAGAGAAGCTAGCTAACAAAGAGGACCCTAAGAGGGATAAATGGATTGCCCTGGGAAGGGGAAAGAGATGAGAGCTCCATGACTAAACTGTGGGGGGCACAATAGAGGGTAAGGGATGGTGGATGAGAACATGAAAGAATGGGATGGTTGAGCTGAAACAGAGATAGAGTGGGAAAGCAATGAAAGAGATATCTTGATAGAGGGAGATATTATGGGATTAGGGAGAAATCTGGTGCTAGGGAAGTTCCCAGGAATCTACAAGGCTCACACCAGCTTAGACTACTAGCAATAGTGGAGAGGGTGCCTGAGCTGGCTTACCCCGGTAATCAGACTGGTGAATAACCTAGTTGACATCATAGACCCTTCATCCAGTAACTGATGGAAGCAGATGCAGAGATCCACAGCCAAGCACCAGGCCAAGCTCCAGGAGTCTAGTTGAAGAGAGAGAAGAGGTATTCTATGAGCAAGGGGCATCAAGATCATGATGAGGAAACCTACAGAGACAACCAAACCAAACTAGTGGGAACTCATGAAATTTAGATCAACAGCTGTGGAGACTCCATGGAACTGGACTAGACCCTCTACAAAAGCGAGACAGTTTGTGTAGCTTGATCTGCTTAAGGGGCTCCCTGGCAAGAGAATCAGGATCCATCCCTGGGGTACATAATCTGGCTTTTTGGAGCCCATTGCCACCCATGGTGAAACGCCTTGCACAGCCTTCAGGCAGGGGAGGAGCTTGGACCTGCCTCAACTGAATGTACCAGGCTCTGCTGACTCCCCATGGGAGGCCTTGCCTTTTTGGAGGAGGGAATGGGGGGTGGATTGGGGTAGAAAGGCTGCAGGGGAGGGAATAGAGGAGGATCTGTCTTAATTAAAAAAGTGAGAGGCTACAACTGTATACTTTAAAGGGCATTTTTAAAAATCTAATAAGTATTCCAACCAAATTTTATATGACTTCTTCTATATCACAAACTCAATGTTTGAAAGAAATACTTTGCTGTATAAAACAGTGGGTTTTTTTTTTTAAACTATGTAACCATTTTGGTATGTAGCATGCATGCTTGAGTGCACACACACTCACTTCTACCTTAGGCAGTTACCTTAACACAGAGTCCCAATGAGTACAAAAAGGTTAACTGTGTTTCCCTGAAATGTTCCAAATATGCTGATTCCATGCCTCATACATGAAAGCCTATGCTATTCCCATGACCACACGGATAAACTTCAGAAAATTTTCAATTTTTACATATTTGATATATGTTAGAAGAAATAGTATTTCAAGTCCATGGTTTCATTACTTGGGTAAAGCAGTCATATTTAAGTGTGAATATCAAATCTGTTTAAACAAACAAACAAACAATGATACTCAGTAGTGAATCTTCAATACAGTTAATCAAAGGCATGAATCCAGTAAATGACTAATTCTGACAATACTCAATTATATCATATTATGTCCTTAAAAGGTCTTTCTTGCTCCACCCTCTGCTTGATCCAAACTTAAAGCCTTTCTTTATGTAAAGGGGGAAATGTAACAATTTTCTATAAAATATGCATGCCTTGTCCAGTGAAGATCATGTGGACTATATTTAGAGATGAATCAACATATAAACTTTAGCCAACTATTTTTGTTCACTCTCTTCATGCATCTAAAGTTGGGAAATGTCATGAAGTATCCGGAAATAGACATTTCAAAGGTCTCATAGAAAGGGAAGCAAAACATTCCATTTGGGGGTAGATCTGTGTCTATAATGAGGTTGTATGCAACATTTTCTACTTTGAATAGGCCCCAAAGTTAATAAAAATTATCTCACCTTATTTAATTTCGCAGAAAAGAGACAAGCCTTGTATTTAACTACATACCACTATTATAAATTTTAGGTAGTTTTCGGGTGTTATCTCGGTAAAAAAAAAGGTAGTGGGAGAATAAGGAGCTTGAACTTTTAGGACAGACAGCTTCTACATGATAAGACTGATTTTTTTTTTTTTTTTTTTTTTGGAGACACTTAGGTTTTAGCTTGTTTTCTTATGGGCTACCAAATGGACATAATAATAGGACTTCTTTATTAGTGTTATTGGACAGGTTAATATAAAATCATTAATATTCTGCTCATTATCCTGTCCATTTTTCCTCTTTCTGTTTTCTTCAAAAATACATGTTTAGTCCCTACAGTGAATCAGGTACTTCTTTATTCTGTGTGGATTCATCAGTGAATGATACAGAAAGGACCACTATTACCCCTGTGGAGACTATGAGGAGACAAATAACAAGTAAATGAATCCACATACATGCTTGGGAGCTGAAAGATATTATTAGCCCATTTCCATCAGTAGTAAATTAAATACTTGCTTGGCACATGCTAACTTTACAGAAGTAAGCATATTTAGCTCACAGTTGTAGAGGCTCCAGGCTGTTTACATTGGCTCAGATCTGGTTAGGTGTCTCTAGTCCCTGTCACATCACGGCAGGGGAGTGTGCGGGAGAAAAGATCACATGTTGAAAGCATCAAGGCTGATGTTCCTGGATTTCTTCTGGGGACATGCCCCAGCGACTCAAGACTTTCCACAAAACTCCATCGCCCTTCTTTGCCGCCCTGAATAAAAAACCTTTTAACTCCTGAATCTCCAGGGAGACAAACACCATCCAAAGTAGCAAAAAGTCATACAGCAAATCATATGAAGAAGAGGCTAGGCAGGCTATTATGAGGCGTAGGGTGCAAAGCAGTGAGAAGTTTCATAATAAGGTAATTAGAAGTGGCTTCTCCAAGAAAATTAGGGCCTAATAGAAGTTACTAATGTGAGGGAGCGAGCTGTGTGGCTACTGTAGAGAGACACTTGGGCAGAGGCCAGGGCAAAGACTTAGTCTCCGGCAGACCTAGTGTTCCTGAGGAAGTAGGGAAGAAAGAGTAAGAGTACAGCGATAAAGAACCAGCACAGGGTGCGACCTTCCGTGGGGAGTCAGCAGAGCCTGGTCCCCTCATGTGAGGCAAGTCCAAGCCCCACCCCCTGCATCAAGGCTGTGCGAGGTGTCCCACCGTAGGTAAGCTCTGCTGACTCACCATGGAAGGCCTTACCTTCGCAGAGAAGGGTATGGGGGTGGGTTGGGGGGAATGCTGGAGGGGGCGGGAGGATGGAAGAGAGGGGATCTGTGGCTGGTATGTAAAATGAATAAAAAATTTCTTAATCAAAAAAGAGAGTTTGGGCTGGACAGTTTCTTCTGGTCATTAAGCTCTGGGGGGCGGGGGTGGGGAATGGGGGTGGGAGAACCAGCACTGTGTGCCATTGCTGGGCAGATCTTCGTAGGGACATTGGCTCTTTGAAGGAGATATGACACTAAAGGAGAATATTGAGCTCAGTAGTGGCTTGTTTGATTCATATTTTAAGGGGTTACTTTAAGAAATAAGGTACATGGCCACACTAGTGGAAGCCCATGAACTGTAGACATGTGGCCGTGGAGCCCCCATGGGACTGGACTAGGCCCTCTGGATATGGAAGACAGTTGTTTGGCTCGAACTGTTTGAGGGGCACCCAGACAGGAGGATCGGGATCTATCTCTGGTGCATGGGCAGGCTTCTGGAACCCGGTGCCTGTGGTGTGACGCCTTGTGCAGCCTTGGTGCAGTGGGGAGGGGCTTGGACCTGCCTAGGTTTAGTGTGCTGGGCTCTGCTGACTCCCCTTGGGAGACCTTGATTTGGGGGATATGGGGATGTGGGGTGGCTTGGGAGGGAGGGCTGGGGGTGGGAGAAGGGAGGAGGTGGGATCTGTGGGTGGTATGTAGAGTGAATAGAAAATTTCTTAATAAAGAAAAATGAAAAGAAAAAAGAAAAAGAAAAGAAACACACATACACACACACACACGCACGCACGCACACACACACACACACACACACACACACACACACACACAAAGAAATAAGGTACGTTCAGAGGTGTGAAGAAGGGTTCCAATGGCGAATATAGTACAGTAATTTAGGTAAAAGGTAAAGATGCTTGTGCCATAAAAGACAGCAGTAAAGGTCATGGGGAAACAAAATTACATTTAAGGGTCTTTGGTGTGGCTCGGCATGCCATGCAAGCCTGAAGACCCATGTTCAATCCTAAGAACCCATCAAAGAAGGAGAGAACTAACTCTTCAAAGTTGTCTCTGAACATTCACATGTGAGCCCTGGTGTACACACACACACACACACACACACACCTGCCCCCTACACAATAGTAAATTAAACGAAAAAGCTAGAAAGTAACATCAAATATTTTCAATAATAGATCAATTTGATTTGTTGATAGAGTTCATATAACTTGTGATATAGAAGATGAGCATTTACTCTTCTCTATTCTATTAGATACTGTATATAAGCATTATGAGCTGCAATCCCTACAATAGAGTGACATATAGCTAAAATTTAAAATAGATTAAAGAGACTTTGCCAAAGAAGTAAGGTTCAACTAGAATACCACAACTAGCTCCAGGTGTCTAGACTCAGTATCTGTGTTTCCTGCGTCTATATTTATATCACGTCTTAATATGGTATTTGCATCACTTATAACCATTTTGCCCCATGCAACAATATAAAAACTGTAATTTCTGGAAGTGGGATGGAAACAACTGCTTTGATAGCCCACTGTTTTTGCATGAGAAAGTGCAGGCTGAGCAAAGGGTCTGCAGAGCTGAAGGCTCCCCCTTCAGAGGCACAATGCCTTTACTCTGGTGCTCGCTTGCTTGGGAATGCTCCGGGAAATGACTAAAGTGTGAATGAGCTAATCCTTTCTTGAATGGAAAAGAATGATTCTGAGTAAAACCGCATTCACGTTTCTCTTCTGTTTTTTTTATAAGCTCCAGGACCATAGGAAGCAAATAGAAAAGACCACGCAAAGCGGAGACAAACAATTCTACCAACACAGCCATGTGAACTTTCCTATTAATGGTTCCCCCGTTTGGCTCTTTCTCTCTGAAAGGATGAAATTTCTCATTTAACGCAAAAAAAGCAATTTGTTCTAAGAGCCCTTGAATTAAACCTTCAGAACAAAAGGAAGTGCAGGCTGTATCTGATGAAGCTTAGCAGCCCTGCTGGCCTCACCTTCAGGTCGAAGTTAATTGGTAAGCCAATGAATTCCCAAGGGCTTTCTCCTGTGATGGCCTTTGATTGCACGCAGCATTCAGTAGAGTGATGAAATACTAGAGTTCTAAGGACCAGTGGAAAGGTGGGCACAGGGGTGAGGGCAACCTATTTGGCAGCAAACTGTACCCACCTGGCCCAGTTAATATTGAATTGGCTGAACCTATTCCCAGCTTTTGTAGACATGCATTTGGCAGGATAAGACCTACAGTCGGTGAGTAGGGTGTTGCCAGAGGGACTTGATGTCTATGAGCAAACCAATCATGTTCTGCTAACCAGAGTTCGTTTGGTTAGAGGACCACTTCAGCCCTAAGGACCAAGCACATCTCTAATGATAAGATAACCCTGGGTAGTATACTATACTCACGTTAACAGTCCTAGAGAACAAGCCAAGAAAGTGAGCAAGTCTGTGTATGTGTATGGTGAGAATGAGGTGGTAGCAGAAAAAGCAGCATGCTTGGTTTTCTAAATGTTTTTATTCCCTATTTACTTATATATTTGTGAAGAGTGGGGAATCTGCAGCATGCATGCTGAAGTCAGAGGACAGCTTGCCAGAGTTAGTTCGCTCCTCCCACGCTCTGGGTTTTGGAAATCAAACTCAGGTCTTCAGACATGGAAGAAAGTACCAGCCCCCACGGAGCCATCCTATCCCCAGCCCTTGGTTTTTGCATGGAATTTACAGTGATCTATTACATCCGTTCATGACTATGCCCTGTACATGTTTGCTTTGGGAACAGTATAAATAGCTAATAAATGAACTCAGATTGCCAAGAAGGAAAGAGATGAGCATGAAACTCAATAGCTGTTTATAAAAGATTCATGATAGGATTTGAGATAAAAGATGAGATGTCCAATTCAATCTAAATTTCATATATACAACAATTTTAATGTAATGTATTTAAATATTACAAGATTTTAGCTCAGGTATTTTGTTTTAGTATTATTTAGTGTTTTTATTATTAGAACATTTTAAGTATATCCAAAATATTTCATTCATGGAAACTGTTGAAGTTAAAAAAAAAATGGTGTGTGTTTGCTAAGGCTAGCAACCTTAGATAGAAAGCAAATCCTTAGTCTAAACCAGCAAAGCTTTCAGGAGAATGTGTGTTCCAGGGGGACAGAAACTTTAAGTTTTGTTTCAGTATTTCTTCGAGTCAGCTATGTGTCTTGAATATATTATTTAATCCCTATGAGTCTCTGTATCCTCCACTAGTTAGTTGAGTCTAAGTATTATTAGTTTTCTTTTTTATGATATGCATATGATTGAACTTAAGATGTCCTGCTTTCTGTAACCCTCCGTCTACAGGGAACTAGAGGGAACCTTCTACCACAGCTTACCACTCTCCATGAGAGAAGACTAGGTAGGAGAGATTTTATTTTAATAAGGGAGGAGATGGGGGCAGGGGGTTATCAGGAATCAAGAAACAGTCACAGGACAACTGGTAAGCAAGTGATATGGAACGTAAGGCATGATCTGCACAGCAGCCCCTGTTCATGTGAGGGAAGGAAACCTAGAGCTGAAAGTGCAGTTTAGTCAGCTTTGGTGGCGACCATCTGGCAGTCCTGGCTGCAGGAAAAACCTGTGGTTCTTGAAAGCCTTAGTTCTAGTAAAGAAACTTGGTCTTTAACTAAATGCAATAGACTCACCTGTGAGTTAAAACAAAGCCCCCAGTAAATCTGGCTAAGAAATAAGGACATGACAGGTAAAAACATTCATGTTATTTCCAAAGCAATATCCTCTTCAAAGAAGTATGTGGTTTTTATTTAGGGAAGCTATACCATATTCATGAAAGAGGGCACTTTGGGGTGAGGCATGCTGTACTCTCTCAGCAAAGGAGTCCATACCTGAGCATGCTCTCTTAATATATTATTAATTCAAGAAGAAAGATGGCAGATGTATTTGGGGGCATACTTAGCTCACAGTCATGGAGAATGTGTTCAAAAGTTATAAGTGAACACTTTTGAGCATACTCAATTCATGCCATAAAGGTGCCTGTATGTGTTCTGACCTCTACGGTTGAGAAAAGAGAAAAAAAAAAAAAAAACTTCAAAAGTGAGTTTGGGTCTTAAAGGTGCCAGCCTCACTTGGTAACACTTGACAGTGGGTGCTCCTGCATGGCAGGACAGCATTGGAGAAGGAATATCACTGTATCAGCTCCCATCTCAGGGAGCTCTAACCAGGCTCTGTCTTGAAAGGGGGCCTATTTTTTGAGATGGAGCTGTACTGGGAACTGGAATAACTGAAGTTGAAGAAACCACGATGCTCTGAAGATGTTTTCTCCCACAATTCTGAGCCAGGAGCCTGGAGTCAGGGCTGGCATCGACAGTGAGTCTTCCAGAGCTTCTGAGAACACTGATGCCTTCCTCTTCGACACGCTGGTGGCAGCAGGCTTTCTTCACTGTGGCCACAATCACCCATGCCTGCCTCCCAGCTCACACTGCTTTCTTTTCTTGACACGTGTTCTTCCTCTGTGTGTGTCTTAGGAGGACGTGAGTCATTAGATTCATGGCCCACCTACACAATCCAGGATGCTCTTGTCATCTCTGAATCCTTAACTGACCTAGAAAACTAGCTCCTCATCACTTCTAAATCATTTCTACAACATAAGCATTGTGCTTTCAAACACTAGATTTTTACAGAGACACTTCCTCCTGGGAAAGCCTTGAAATCCAATTTCCTGTTTCCCCTTCCATGAGTTTAAGATTCTTAGGGATGTTTTGGCTTCTTGGGCATGATTGAACTGGAAAACTTCACTTGGAAAAAAAGAGTCTGAAACACACACACACACACACACACACACACACACACACACACACACACACACCCTGCTTCTGTGCAAATTTTGGCCCCTATATTTTACTCAAAGCTGCAAACATCCAACATCTTCATACTAACTTTAAGTTATAAGGACTTTTGAGGCAACAATAAAACAACTTATCTGTAGATATTTTATTTACCTAATTTAGAAGACACACATATATAGAATAATAAAAGATCAGCTTGAAGGAATTACTGTTGGAAATATGTATACCTGAATGCTCAAGCAAAGTCTTCATTATCCAAATAATTACAACCATTTTGTGTGTAAAAATAGTTGAAGATATTTACATTTGGAAGGCATAAATCATGGAGAAACATTCAGGGTACAAATTAGGAACTGTCAACTGAAATGGTCTTTAATTTGATTTGTCTATAAAACAGCCAGATTTCAAATCACTCTTATTATCTACTGAAACACTAAATGATAATTCCTTAGTCTAGAAAGCAGCACTGCTCTCAGTCAGCATTGCTTTCTCAAGTTAGTCAGCCTATTTACATCCACTTTTTAATTGATGGAGAAACACATTAAATTAAAAGAGAAGTTTGTTTCTTGAAAACAATTGAGATGTCTGGAATCCTCTAAGCATTTTCTGACTTATTCAAACATTTCCACAAATGTGGAAACAGATAGCCTCCTCATTGCAACTCTGTTACTTCATGGGAACTTAGAGATGCTCCGACCAGGATCCCCACCTACTCCCCAAAATGCCATATCATGGAGACAAGGCCTCTGACTGAGTCTTTACTTACAGTTTCAGTCAAATATAAACTGGATTTATGTCAAAGGTAATTTTCACGTGTTTAGAGAAATCTCTGGGCTTCTGCAAATGGCAATAAATGATACCAAAAACACCTCAAACTGTAAGATTTTGTGAGATGATTTTGAACAATCACATATGGGCCTTAAAGGAATAATTATTATTAATTCACTGTAGTGTGATTGTGCTTAGGATTGAACACAGGGCCTTGACCACACACAACACATACTCTACAGTGAGTACAAGGCCATCCTGAAAGATGGTTGGTAGAAGGAAATTTGGTATTTTTATCTGATTTCTTTCTGAAGACTATGTTTATTAAAGATAGTTTAATTATTTTGAGAATTTCATACATTTTAACTCATATTCTCCCTCTCCCCCCCCCAACTCCTCCTAGATCTATCTCCTTCTACTATCTACTCAATTTTGTGGTTTTTTTTTTGTTGTTTTTGTTTTGTTTTTTTTTGTTAACCCATCAGGGTCAATCTGTGCTTCCCAAATATTCTTGGATGTGTGGCCTTTCACTGGGGCATGGCTGACTTATCAGAGCCTACATTTGTGGTGGTATTTTGTTTGTGCTTTGACAAATAAAGCTTGCCTGAAGATCAGAGGGCAGAGCTAGCCACTAGATAACCATAGAGGCCAGGCAGTGGTGGCACACACCTTTAACCCCAGCACTTGGGAGGTGGGGACAGGAAATGATATGTCTGGGTGGAGGGAGAAATATAAGGCGGGAGGAGACAGGAGCTCCGCTCCCCATTCAGTCTGAGGAGTCAGAGGTAAGAAGTCTTTCTAGTGGCTGGCTGCTCTGCTTCTCTGAACTTTCAGCTTTCACTCTGATATATGACTGTAGGATTTTATTCAGAGCAATTAGAATTCATGCTACATTCTTAAAGGAAATTTTCTCTCCTCTCCTAGCATCTGTCAACTGACAACAGTAGGTAGGACTTCTTCCTCACATTTTCTCTAGGCTGGGATTTTTGTCTGGCTTAGGCCAGAGGTCATGTTGCAACTGTTCTGCTATATCCCAAAGACACCGTTTACTTGTAATTCTCTATTGCCTCTGTCTTTTAAACTCTTCCTTCTCCCTTGTTCGTGATGGTTCATGAACCTTAGAGGAGGGGATGCAGTATATATGTTTCATTTAGAGCTAAACATTCTATAGTCTAGTTGTGACTCTCTATCTTAATCACCAACTATTGCAAATATGTGTTTGTCTGATGATGTTGGAGAGACACATTAATCTATGGGTACAACAATTATCAATAGTCAGTTTGGTACTGTGTCCATTCAGTAGAAGGATAGTAGTAGCCTCCCTGCTGGGGCCTATGACTAGGCTCTTGACTGATCATGGTGTCAGGAATGGATTTCATCTTGTGAAGCAGTACTTACATCCAATCAGAAAGTGATCGGTTACTCCCATGATCTTTGTTCCACTGTCTCACCACCGGGCATGGCTTCCCAAGTCAGTCATTATTGTAGAGCACAGGGCTCATGGGTGAGTATAATTTATAATTATTTTTCTCCTCCAGTAATGTACATAGTACCTCAAGCACTCTGAAAGCTATTCAGTAAGGATAAAGCTTCTAGGTGGGTAATTGTTTGATTTCTCCATGTTCTATGATGAAAATATGAGGTGTCTTAAGCAATTCGGTCTTACCATCTATTCGTAGAAAATAGCTGAGCAATGAGGAGGGAACATAGGGAAGGATAAATAACACTGATAATGCTTTTTAAAAGTCATATAAAAATGTACTATGCAAAATCTCTATCTATCTATCTATCTATCTATCTATCTATCTATCTATCTATCTATCTCTGTCTCCCTCTCTCTTTCATACACACACATACAAAGGGTTAAAATGGAGTTAACTTATAATGCAGCAACAATGTTTCTCTAAACACTACAGACTACAGATAGCCAATTTTTCTTAATGTGGCTTCTGAAGAGTAAACTCAGGTCATCAGTGTTGTTGGCAAGCACTTTTACCAGTTACCAATTTACTAGTCTGTCTGGGGTATTTAAAAAAGACTGAAGAGAGAAGTTTACAAAGGGTTATTATATGTACAACACATAAGAATGAAGAAATTCTGGCCACTTTATTATTATAAAAGGATCACTGACTGGTATTATAATTCTAATTATTTTGAAAAGATAAGATTCTCTTTATATGCTTGCTTCATAGAAAATAAGTAAAATTTTCCAAGACACTGAAACAGACTTTTCCCCTGTGCTAAGGGGGCCAAAGCCACATAGGAAACATTACTTTTCAAGCCAATGGATTTCCAATAAAAGTATAATCTATGAATTATTAAATTTTAAGATGCTAATTTAAAGATGTCCAACATGAAACTGAGGAATAATTTAATGATAATTTAGAAGCAAAACCTGTCTTCCAGTTAAGAGCTGTGAAATGCCATCATTTGTGCAATATGTTCATAGCAATTATAAACTCTCATGTAGGGATTACTAGATAAGGTTTATACACGATTGGGACTATCAACAGCCAGGCAGGATGGAGCAGGGTCCTAGAGATCCATGGTCCTCATTGCTAATCTACTTCCTGTATAGATCCAGAGAGAAGAGGGACTATTGCCTTCATTTGTGTACCCACTGGCTCCCGTTAATAATCCCAAGCCAACAGTCACACAGATGGCCCTGGTTAGATAGATGGGCCACATAAAACCCCAAAGTCATGAATCTGGGAGAAGGACAAGTGAGGGAGTTGATACAACTAAGAAGGAATAAGAGAGAATGTAGAAAAAGTAACAAGAGTGCTGCAGTATTTTCCATCAATAGCAGAGCTCACAGGTTGGGCATCCCAGGGATTTGAGAAACATCAAGTACAGCATGTGTCTTCCCTAGAAACTCAGATTGAATAGGTCACCAACTAGCTTTCCAATATGTTGTGACAGAAACTAACATGATTGTAAAATTGAACCCTGCAGACATCCATAAAGAGACAAAGCGCTTTTGAGGAAGATGTATTTTCTCTCTTGCTGACCAAGTATGAAATCAGGCACTCACCTAGCCTTTGAAGCTCCCTGGGCACCTGAAAATTAGATCCAGAATTACTCACAGTTAGAAGCATCCCCAAAGGTTGAAGACATCAGCAGCTTGTGTCAATGTGTTTTTGAGTCTTCTGCCTCAGTGGTGTATGTGGGAAAAGGCTTGATTGTTTTCTGATTGTGTTGAGAAACACATTTAAGCTGGGAATAACATTACCCTCCCCACATCTCCAAAGAGGCTTGGAACTATAAAAATTATTATTGATTTATGCATAATTTTTTAAAATATATGTTTTTATTTTTTTGTGTGTGTTTCACAGAAGATTTTACACATTGTCTGAAACAAAACTCCGAACTACTTGATTGCCTCCTACTTAGTCTTAAGAATATAAATATTTGTCATCATACTGTTTTTTCGAAGAAAAGATGTAATTTATCTATATGGTAGAGTCATTCTTTTACATAATCTCCATACATTCCTGTCTCACTTATACAATACACCCCAAGGTAATCTATGAGTATGGCTAATAATATATTAATAATTGATTCAACAACAGGGGCAGATGTACCATAGAACTGCAAATAAAAGTAAGAGAAATAGGAAATATATATAATCTGTACTTTCCAATTTTTCGCTAAAGCTAAAATTTACCTGAAAAAAAGTCTACTATATTTTTAATGAATTAAAACTATTAAGAAGAAAACAAAGATTTTTTTTTTAAAAAAGAAACTTACCCTGAAGATTCAGAAGGAAAGTATCACTTAAAAAGAATCAATAGAAGGAATAAAGGCCATTTGGGGAAGAGAAGTCAAGATGTAAAATTGAAGATAAGGCACCTTCAGTGGTGTGACAATGATGCAGACTCACTCTGTCTGTACAAAGTGAGCAAGAAGAAAGTCAAGATGCAAAGGTTGAAATTAACAAAGTAAATCAGAAGATTCTGGAGGAAGAAAAAAGATAAAAACAGTTGGGAAGATGCTCAGGTTGGAGCTAGCATGCAATGGTAATGGCTAGTCTTATTGACACATGTCAAACATGAAACAGAAAACTGCATTTCAACACAGTTTCAGGCATCTTATGGTTTCTGTTGAGAAGAGGACAGAAAGGTGCCATGACAGTCTCCAGATCATCGCACACAGAGGAGTGTCCCAGGTCCGAGAAGGGATTAAAGCACAACTTATAGGGTAATTGATAGCTTCCAGTACATACTTAACTTCAAGAGAAAGTGGCCAAGATTAATATAAATTTATATTTTAAATACCTGATGAAGCAAAATAAAATTAAACCCCAGTCAAAGGAACTATATAATAAGGATAAGGGCAAAAATCATAATAACTAAACACACAAAATAATGGTATAGATGTATCAGTTAAACCAGTATTTGATTGTTTTTGAAAGATCAGTCCAAGTGATGTTATTCAATAAGGAGAAAAACAAGTGACAGAAGAAATGATTGGGATGTCATTAGATAATCACACAGATTTTATAATTATTAAAAGAATAAAAAGAAAAAATTGAACAACTAAATATTATGCCAGTATATAAGATAACTTATTGGGAATAGAAAAAACTGGAAGATTGAAAAGCCATGATATTTTATTCAAAGGAGAATAGAAAGCATAGTTAGCCCCATTTGTATTAGAGACATTAAATTCAGAGCTGAAAACATAGTCACAAAAATGTACAGACTTAAGTGGGCTCATGGGTGAATCACACAATATATAAAATGGATAATTTTGATTCTGCAAATACTTTTCCCAAAAATACGAAGGAAAGGAGTATTTCTTAAGCCATGTTACATGGACAGCATTCACTGAGACAAAAGCTAGACAAAGACACTGTATATTGACCACATAAAATAAGTAACTCTCAGGATCATATACATCAATAGTGCTCAGTAAATCAATTTTTACTAGTTTATAAAATTCATATCACACTGTTGCTGGATCCAGGTGTGTTTTATTGTCTCACAACAGGCCAATGAAGTAGAAAGACAAATACTCAGGAAAGAAGATTTATTTGAAAAGTCAGCTGAAGAACAGATGAGATACTACCAACCCCAATCCATCCCCATTCCATCCCCAACCCAACTCCAATCCATTCCCATGCCATTCCCAATCTACCCCTAATCCATCCCTATCTACTCCCAATCAGTTCTCCAATCTATCCCCAATCCAGCCCCAACACATTCCCAATCCATCATCAACTCATCCCTAATCCGTCCCTAATCCATTCTCATTCCATCCTCAATCCAGCCACCATTCACTCCCAATCCATCCCCAATCCATCCTGGATGAGTAAGGACCTTTGAAGCTATGTTTAAGGACAAAAGAGCAAATAAACCAAGAAGCTTTTGAATATGTGTGTGTGTGTGTGTGTGTGTGTGTGTGTGTGTAACAATTTAAAATTAGATTTTAAAATAGGCAAAATATCAAACCATTGATGATTGGAAGCTATAGAGCATTGGCATTGAAGAGAGAAATTCAGATTTAATCTGCCAAAAGTAATTCCATAATCATGGATTTGAAAACCCAGTACTGAAATAATAGTGATTTCCCACAAATCAAGTTATACATTCAAACAATCTTAACCAAAACACAGCAGAATTTTTGTAGTAAATATCATGCTGATTTTAAAATCATATTGAAGGGGAAGACTAGAAAAGCCAAGACAATACTGGCAGGAATAATGGAATTCAATGGCATACACAGCCTCTGACCTGTGTGTAGCCTATCCCACTGGCTGCTTCTTCACTCAGCTGACAGATTCTGTTGCTGGGCATAAGAGTTTTAACTTCATGCGATTTTATTTGTTGTTTGTTGGCCTTATCTCTTGAGTGATCAGAGTCCTCTTCAGAAAGTCTTTTTGCCTGTATCTTAAAGGACACCTGTCTTTTCTTCTAGTAGCTACAGAGTTCCAACTCTTCCATTGACTTCCTTGATCCATTTGGAGCTGATTTTTGTGCAGGGTGAGGTTAGGATCTAGTTTTATTCTTTGATGTGTAGATATGGCCAATTTTCCCCAACACCATTTGCTGAAGATCCTGTCTTTTCTCTAACGTATAGTTTTTTTGCTATCCTTGTCAAATGTATCTGGGTTCTCAGTTCCATTACCCTGTCTGTATTGTGACAGCACTGTACTGTTTTCACAACTATGACTCTGTAGCATATCTTGGAATCAGGCACCTCAAGAACTACTTCTTTTGCTCAGGACTGCTTGGCTCTCTAGGGTGTTTTGTGCTTCTACGGTGAGATGATTACTTTTTTCTATTTCTCTGACGAACGGCATTGGATTTTGGAGGACGTATTTAATTTGTACAATACTTTATAGTCATTTTGTAGCTTTAATTCCTATTTGTAAGCATGCTTGTCTTTCTTTCTTCTAGGATTTCCTCAATTTTGTTCTTCAGCTTGTTAGAGTTTTTATCACAGAGGTCTTTCACTTCCTTGGTTAGATTTATTAAAAGTATTTATGGGACGGCCGGGCGGTGGTGGCGCACGCCTTTAATCCCAGCACTCGGGAGGCAGAGCCAGGCGGATCTCTGTGAGTTCGAGGCCAGCCTGGTCTCCAAAGCGAGTTCCAGGAAAGGCGCAAAGCTACACAGAGAAACCCTGTCTCGAAAAAACCAAAAAAAAAAAAGTATTTATGGGACTGTTGTGAATAAAATTGGTGGCCTGATTCTTCTTCAGTGCTTATCATTGGCATTTTCTTCCAGCTCTTCTAACTTAGTGAAATATATATTTTAAGGTAAGATGAATAATTTTCTGAATTTCATCAGTATCTCTTCTAAAGACTCACTTTTCATCTTATATTTTATTAATTTGTGTCTTTCCTTTGGTTAGCTAAGGGTTTTCAGTCTTACTTAGTTTTTTCAAAGAGCCAATTATCCCCTTCATTGATCCTTTATGTTTTGGTTTGTTTATTTTCATTTATTTCTACTTTGATCTTAATGATTGCTTTCTATCTACTGACTTGTGGTCTAAGGTATATGATGACATTATCTACTTGACACTGCCCTGTTTTCTTAATACAGGCACTGAGAATTACAAACTTCCTTCCAGGTGCTGCTTTCGTTGCTTCCCATAAGTTGTGTTTTCATTTTCATTCAATACTGGGACTTTCTTTTTTTAATTAATTTATTTATTATATATACTACGTTCTGTCTGCATATATTCCTACACCCCAGAAGAGGGCACCAGATCTCATTATAGATAGTTGTGAGCCACAGTGTGGTTGCTGGGAATTGAACTCAGGACCTCTGGAAGAGCTGCCAGTGCTCTTAACCTCTGAGCCATCTCTCCAGCTCCCTGGGACTTTCTTGATTTCATTATAAGACTGTTTTTTTTTTAAATTATCCATGAGTCTGTGTATACTCTAGGTTTTCTCTTGGTTTGTAGTCATTTGATTATGATCAAACAGAATACAGAGGATTATTTAACATTTCCTATGTTTGTTAAAACTTGTAATGTAATATCTACTTTAGAGAAAGTTCCATGGGCTGCCAAGAATAGTGTACATTCTGCAGTGTTTGGATGGAATGTTTTATAGAGGCCTATTAAGTCAGTTTGCTCTATGATGCTATTTAATTTAGATATTTCTGTTTATTTTCTGTTCAAGTGACCTCTCCTGAGAATGGGGTACAGAAGTCACCCATTGCTGTTCTGCTGGGGTTAATATGTGCATTTATATTTAATAGTATTAATCTTATAAAACCAAGTGCACTTGTTTTGAGGGAACATATGCTTTGAATCATAAAGGCTTTTCTCTTGGTAGATTATTCCTTTAGTGAATACAATCTTCTTTATCTCCTCTCATGACTTTTGGTTTGAAATCTATTTTGCCAGATATTGGAGCAGCGACACAATCCCATTTCCAAGGTTCATGTCTGAATGCCTGGTTCCATCCTTTCACCATGACGCTCTGGCTCACCTGTGATGCACATTTCTTGGAAACAACAAGTAGTGGCTCCTGAATCTGGATCCACTTTACTCGTGTCTGTCTTTTGATTGAAAAATTGCGATAATTAATATTCATAACATTGAAAATTACATATGTATCTCTGCCATTTTGTTTATTTTTGCAGTGTTGGCTTTTCTTCTCAACCTCTCTTGCTTAAGTATTATTATATCATGGCTCATTCTTTTCTGTGAGCTCATAGATCAATTTGTTTTTCACTTCAATCTGAAGGATTTCTTAAAGTATCTTTTTCAGAGATTGCTTAGTGGTTATAAATTTCTTTAGCCTACTTTCACCATGGAAAGTTTTATAATTCTCCTCCTGTTATCACAGATAGCTCTGCTGGGTATAGAAGTCTAGATTGACAGTTTTGTTTCTCAGAGCTTCAAATATAATGTTCTAGGACCTCCACGCTTTTAAAGTTCCAGTGGACAAATCTGCCATTTTACTAATGAGGTTGCCTTTGTATTGACTTCTGTCTGTCTGTCTGTCTGTCTCTGTCTATCACTCTTTCTCACTGCTTTCAATGTGCTTTCTTTGTTCTATGATCTTATTACTTTAAGTATAATATTACAATGATGGGGTTATTGTCTATTTGGTGGCCTAAATGCCTCCTATATCTGGATGGATATCTTTTTCTAACTCTGAGAAATGTTCTGTTCTGATTCTTTAAAACATTTTTCTCTGCCTTTATTCTGAGATTCTTCTCCATCTTCTATGGATATAGTTCATATATGTGATCTTTTCAGTGCAGAATGTATCTTGTAATTCTGACTGTTTCATTCTCATTTTATCTTCATCCTTGTGGGATTGCTCCAATCCCTCCATTTTGTGTTTAAGGTCAATTATTCTGTTCTCTTCTTGACCTATTATGTTAGTGACACTCTCCACATAGCTTTTCATTAGAATTACTGTTTCTAACTTTCATCACTTCAAACTGGTTTTTCTTCAGTATTCCTCTCTTTGTTGAAATCCTCTGTGATAGCTCACTTCACCTTCCTTATTCAATCATCTATTTTTTGTGTGTGTGTGTTTCTGATCAGGAGCTTTTTCCTCTTTGAACATACTTACAATCACTCTTTTGAGTCCTCTGGTCTTTCATCTAATTCATATTTCTTGGATCCAGTTTCTGTAGGATTTAAATTTTGGGAGAGTAATGTGTGCACGTACATGATGGGGTGTGTATTTGTGTGTGTGTGTGTGTGTATGTGCTATTTCACTGAATTGGAATTAATACATCAGAAATTATTTGTTGCTTGAATTTTTTTAAATAAGACACATTATTTCAGTTGAAGTATTTTCAGTATTCAAGTGGGATTTGGATGTACTAGAGTTGAAGTGCTCAACTCAGAAAATGGTTCATTGGTTTAAGTCAGGGTGCCTGGTCAAGTTCTTAACAAGAATTTAGATGTACATTTTCCACATTAAAATTAAGAGCACTGTGGGATCTATAGAGATTTCAGCTTAAGAAATTTGTACTTAAGTAATACTTCAATCAGGGTTGATATTTGGTCTTGCAATAATGGAGTACTACTACATAATTTAGGTCACTGATCATGCTAACAGAGATGAAATAAATGGAACAAAATATTTCAAAAAATGATTTGAGAAAGACATTAAGAAGCTAGTTAAGAAGGCAGTATATAATCAAGTCAAAACCAGAGGAGGGGAAAGAGACTCAGTAGTAATGCTATTAAAATTTTTTAAAAATCTGAAAGTTGTTATCACTCTTGATTACAAATCACTCAGGTTTGTATTTCTCCTTGACCTTGTGCTAGTAATAAAGAGCCAGCAAACAGTACATGAAGCAGATAACAGTGATTTTTAAAAGTTATTTTGGCTGTAGGTGAACATACATCTAAAATGGAAGACTCTTAAAACCACCCTGAGACACAAAAAGAGTAAACATGAAGGACACTGTCCTCATAGGGAGTAAACTAGCCTTTGCGTCTAATCAGTGACTCTGTGGACATTATCAGGAATTGGCAATGTTTAGCTAATTCAGCTGTAGCTGGAAGCAAACATAAATCTCTCTGAAAGAAGACAAAAACTTCTATGTCCTCCATCCAACAACAGACATAAAGAAAATGTACTGTGCAATAAAACTAGCCAGGTATGGAAAGCAAGACATAATTAAAAGGCAACAATGCAGTAGGTGATAGATCCACATGTGGTCCAGGTAACTAAGCTATGAGATGTTAAAATGACTGCATATGATATGATGAAGAACTGAAAGGTAGGACTGGAGAGCTGTTTTAATAAGATGGATGCTTCCCTGTGCTGTTAGGATGTGTAATGTATTGTCTAGCGGAGTTGGTGACAGTGTACACGTGGAAACTGAACAGAAAAGAGGGAGCAAAATACTGGATTCAGTAAACGCAGGTCCAATTTGGAAGTTTGAATCAATGTAATTTCTGTCTAGACAAGGATTTTTTTTTCTGAGCATAAAGATTTCACTTCACTCCACAGACAGTGAAATTCCCATCAGGGGAGTGTCTTGATCAGACAGTACTCTTATGAAAATTAACACGGAAGTGATTTACAAAATGGGCAAGAGAGAACAGCAGGTTTCTGTTATTGCTTGAAATTCAGAGGAAGACGAGAAAGAGGTTCTGATAGTGACTGTAATCTTATATACATTATCCTAATGTCTTCTAGCTGGCCTGTGAGTTAAATGTTATTCAGATTCTACAGGAGAGGGACTGAAGTTCAGAAACGCCAAATAATTTCCTGGAGATACACAGTTGCTCTTTGTCTTCTTACCTAACCAAAGATTCTGTTTCTTTACCATAGTAACATCAAACTAACAAAAACAGTGACTATGAAAATGAAGAAAGGATTAAAAAAAAAAACCCAAGTACCCAGAAAACAGATATTAGTGATAAAAAGCGGCAAAGGGAAAGGCACATAAAAATCAGAAAGTCAGGGTGAGGAGATGGCTCCATGATAAAGAGCACATCCTCTTCTTGCAGATGAGTGCAGTTAAATCCCACCACCCATATCAGACACCTCACAGCTACCTGTAACTCCAGGCCCACAGGATCCGACATTCTCTTCTGGCCTCCAAGGACAACCACACTCATGCACAATCCCCCCCCCCAGCACACACAAACAAAAATAAAAACATACATACACACAGAGAGAAACACACATGCACACAATTAAAAATTTTTAGAAGTCAGAAAGTTGCTTTAGTCCTGGACTCCTAACTTTTTCAAAGATAAAAATGGCATTTGAAATACACTATTATAAGTTATCTTTCAGCAACATGTAGCTTTCCTGTACCAAAGCCACTAGCATGTAGGAGTGAAGGCTGTAGTAGGCACCAGCTCAGTTTCTCTGTGTTCAGTGAGGTGTGCAGGTGTTGTCTTCAGCAATGGGGTCCTGCTGTCAGTTTGTGGAAAGAGAACTATAGTCTTGGCAACATCCTGGGTTGTTTAGGGGTTCCCATGGGACTACTTTGGCCAGTGACACAATAAGATACAACACAATCTCAGGAATGGAAACTTCGTTTGGTGACAAGAGATGTCCAACTGGGGCTCTCTGTCCCCCGTTATTTTATGATTTTATCTAGAGGCCCTTTATATATGAATACACTTTATGAAGCTTCTACTGTATCAGGTTTCCATATGACCTCTCAAATGGCCCTTAATTTTAGCTGTCTCTCCCATGTTCCTTCCTTCATCTCACTCTCTTCCCTTCTCCTCTCGATTTGAATCTCCCACTCCATCCCCCACTCCACTCATTCATCCATAACTATCTATTCTATTGCTCTTTACTAGAGAGAGCTATTTGTCCCCCCTACTCCCTTACAATCTACCTAACATCTGTGATTCTACAAATTGTATCTTGGTTATCACTGACTTAATAGCTAATACTCACATATAAACAAATACATACTGTATTTGTCTTCCTGGGTCTGGATTACCTCCCTCAGGGTTTTTTTTCCTGTAATTTCTTTAATCTATTTACTTGTGAATTTCATGTAAATGTACCATATTTTCTGTATCCATTCTTCTAATGAGGGATGTCTAGGTTGTTTCCAGTCTCCACCAATTATGAACAGAACAGCAAGAAACATAGGTGAACAAGTGTCTCTGTGATAGGATGAAACATCATATGGGTACATGTTCAAGAGTAACATACCTGAATCTTAAGGTAGATCAATTTCCATCTTCCTGAGGAGCCACTACACTGATTTCCACAGTGGCTGGACATGTTTGCACTCCCAACAGCAATGGATAAGTGTTCCCCTTACTCCACATCCTTGCCAACATGAGCTGTCATTTGCTTTATTGATCTTAGTAATTCTCACATGTGGAAGATGAAATCTCAAAGTACTTTTGTTTTGCATTTCCCTGATGACTGAACATTTCTTTGAGTGTTTCTCAGCCATTTGATTTTCCTCTTTTGAGAATTCTTTGTTTAGATCTGTACCCAATTTTTAAATTTGTTTTCTTGATATCTAGCTTTTGAGTTCCTTATATATTTTGGGTATTAGCCATCTCTCTAATGTGTAGTTGGTAAAAATCTTCCTCATCCAATAAGCTGCTACTTTGTCCTAAAGATGTTGCCTTTTGCCATACAGAAATTTTCAGTTTCATGCGGTCCCATTTATTAATTGTTGAAACAGTGCCTGGGCTAATGGTTGACTATTCTGAAAGACTTTTCTTGTAACAACAAGCTCAGGCTATTCCCCATTTTCTAGTCTGTCAGGTTCAGTGTATCTGCTTTTATGTTAAAGTCCTTGATGCTTTCAGAGATGAGATTTCTGTGGGGTTATGAGTATGGATCTATTTGGATTTTCTACATGCAACCATCTAGTTTGACCAGCACCATTTGCTGAAGATACTGTCCTTTTTGAAGTGTGTAATTCCAGCCTCTTTAACAAAAAATCAGGTGTCCAAAAGTGTGTGGATTTAAGTCTGGGTCTTCAATTAGATTCTATTGATAAATATGTCTGTTTTGGTGCAAATACTGTGCTGTTTTTACTGCTATGGCTCTGTAATACAACTTAAAATCAGAGCTATTGCTATCTCCTACAATTCTTTTATAATTTGGAATACTTTTAGCTATCCTGTTTTTGGGTCAGGAGAGGGTGATGTGGTGTGTGTGTGTGTGTGTGTGTGTGTGTGTGTGTGTGTGTGTGTGTTTCCATTTGAAGCTGAAAATTGTCCTTTCCAGATCTGTGGAGAATTGTATTGGAAATTTTATGGGGATTTACATTGAATCTACGGATTGCTATAGGTAGAATAGCCATTTTTACCACATTAAACCTACCAATCCCTGAGCATGGGAGATTTTTCCATTTTCTAATATCTTCTGCAGTTTCTTTCTTCAATATCTTGAGGATTTTGTCATATAAGTCTTTCATTTGCATGGTTTGTTACTCCAAGATATTTATACTATTTAAGGCCATTGTGAAAGTGTTGTTTCTATGAACTTTTTTCCATGTTCTTTCTCAGTCCATTTGTCATTTGTTTTATAAAGGAAGGTGCTGATTTTTGTGAATCAGTTTTGTATCCAGCTACTTTGCTGAACCTGTTTATCAGCTGTAGGAGTTTCTTCATGAAACTTTTAGGGACATTTACGTATATACTATCATATCCTCTGCAAATAAACTTTGGCTTCTTTCTTTCCAATTTGCTTCTCTTTGATCTCCTTCAATTGTCTTATTGCTCTAGATAAGACTCCAAATACTGTATTGAATAGGTACGGAGAGAATGGACAGCCTTGCCTTGTTCCTGATTCTAGTGCAATTAGTTTGAGTTTCTATCCATTTAAATTGATGTTGGCTCTGGGCTTGCTGTAAACTGACTTTATTATGATGAGGTATGTCCCTTGTATCCCTGATCTCTCCAATACTTTTATCATGAAGGAGGGTATTGGTTTATGTCAAAGGCCTTTTCTGTATCTAATGAGATGTTCATAAGATTTTATCTTTGTTAATTTATATGACGGATTACATTCATCAATTTACATATGTTGAACCATCTCTGCATCTCTGGGATGAAGCCTGATCACAGTGGATGGTCTTTTTTATGTGTTCTTATATTTGGCTTGCAAGTATTTTATTGATACATACATACATGTATACATATATATATATATATATATGTATACATGTATGTAAGAAAAATTGATCTGAATTTTCTTTGTTGGCTCTTTTGTGATTTGGTTATCCAGGTAACTGTGTCCTCTTAAAATGAATTTGGCACTGTCCCCTCTGTTTCTATTTTGTGGACTAATTTGAGGAGTATTGGCACTAACTCTTCTGTTGAAGTCTGTCAGAATTCTGTGCTAAAACCATCTGGCTCTGGCTTTTTTGGTTAGAAGACTTTGATGACTGCTTCTATCTCAGTGGGGGCTTCAGGTCTGTTCAAATTGCTTACCTGATCTTGACTTAACTTTAGTAAGCAGTATGTATTTAAAAAACTTATCTTGTAGATTTGTAGAAATTTCTTTTAAAATTTGCAGTTTGGTGGAGTACAGGTTTTCAAAGTATGTCCTAGATGTCCTTAATGTCTATTGTTAATGTGCAGCTGTCATCTTTAAAATTGTTAGTTTGGGTATTCTTTCTCTGCCTTTAGTTAATTTGGATAAGAGTTCATACAATACTGATTTTCTCAAAGAACCAACACTTTGTTTCATTAAGTCTATGTTTTGGCATTTTTTTGTTGTTTGTTAGTTTCTATCCTATTGATTTCAGACTTGAATTAGATTATTTCTTGCTGTCTACTCCTTTAGGATGTGATTATTCTTTTTGTTGTAGAGCTTTCAAGTGTGCTGTTAAATTGTTCTTGAGTTTTTTTACACAGGCACATAGTGTTATGAACTTGCCTCTTACACCCACCTTCATTGTGTTCCATAAGTTTGGGTATACTGTGTATTCATTTTCATTTAATTTTAGAAAGTCTTTAGTCTTTTAATTTCTGGCATGACCTATTTTTCATTCATTAGTGAATTGCTCAGTTTGTATGAGTTTGTAAGCTTTCTGTTGTTTTTATTGTTTCTATTAAGCTTTAAACTGTGGTGGTCAGATAGGATGCAGGGTGTTTGGGGTTTTTTTTTTCAATTTGCTTGTGCCTGTTGAGACTCACTTTGTGTCCAAGTATATGGTTAGTTTTGGAGAAAGTTCTGTGAGGTGCTGAGAAGAAGGTATAGTCTTTGTGTTTAGGTGAAATCTTCTGTAAATAACTGTTAGGTCTATTTGGTTTATAAAGTAAGTTAGTTCCAGCATTTCTCTGTTTAGCTCTTATTTGGATGACCTGTCTACTGGAGGGAATGGGATATTGAAGTCTTCCATTATCAGTTTATGAAGGTCCATATGTTATTTAAGCTGTAGTAGTGTTTCTTTATAAACTTGGAGGCCCTTGTGTTTGGGGCATGGATGTTAAGAGTTGAAATGTCATCTTGGTGGATTTTTCCTTTGATAAGTGTGTAATGTCCTTCCCTATTTCATCTGATTAGTTTTGGTTTGAAGTCTATCTTATCAGACATTATAATGGTTATACCTGCTTGCTTCTTAGTTGCATTTACTTGGAATTATCTTTAGCCATTGTTCTACCAGGAGGTGATTCTATCCTTGACATTAAGGTGTGTTTCTTGGATGAATCTTGCTTTTTAGTCCATTCTGTTAGTCTGTGTCTTTTTATTGAGGAATTGAGACCATTGATGTTGAGAGATATCAATGAGCGGTGTTTGTGGATTCCTGTTAATTTCCTATTGGAGTGTGTGTGTGTGTGTGTGTGTGTGTGTGTGTGTGTGTGTGTGTGTTTCTCCTCCTTTGATTTTCTGATCTTGGTTTATTTATTCCTTGGGTGGTTCGTTGTTATTGTTTGTTTGTTTTTTGATGTGGTTAACCTCTTTTGGTTGGAGCTTTCTTTCTAGCACCTTGTATAGGGCTGGATTTTTAGATAGATGTTGCTTCAATTTGATTTTATTATGGAATGTCTTGTTTTCTCCATCCATTCTGATAGAAAGTTCTGCTGAGTATAGTAATTTGGGCTATCCCCTCTGGTCTCTTAGAGTCTGTATAATATCTACTTAGATCCTTCTGGCTTTTAGAGTTTCCATTGAGAAGCCCGTGGCTTTTATATTTTCTATTGAGATGCCAGTTGTAATTTTAATAGGTCTACTTTTATTTATTACTTGGTCTTTTTTCTCTTGAAGCTTTTAATATTACTTCTTTGTTCTGTATATTTAGAGTTTTTATTATTATGTGCCAAGAGAAATTTCTTTTCTGGGCCTATTTGATGTTCTGTATGCTTCGTGTACCTTGCTAGGCATCTCCTCCTTTAGGTTAAGGAAATTTTCTTCTATGATTTTATTGAAAATATTTTCTGTGCCTTTGAATTATGTTTCTTCTCCTTCCTCTATTCCTGTTATTCTTAGATTTTTATCTTTTCATGATGTCCCAGATTTCCTGGATTTTTATACCAAGAGTTTTTTTAGATTTAACATTTTCCTTCATCATTTAGTCATTTCTTTTATTGTGTTTTCAATGCCTGAGATTCTCTCTTCCATCCTTTGTGTTCTGTTGGTGAAGCTTGCCTCTGAGGTTTCTATTAAAGTTCCTAATTTTTTATTTCCATATTTTCATTAACTTAGATTTTCTTTGTTGATTCTATCTCTGCTTTCAGGTCTTGAACTGTTTTTATTCATTTCCTTCCACTGTTTATTTGTGTTTCCATAGATTTTATTACAAGATTTACTCTTTTCCTCTGTAAGGACCTGTTTTGTGCCCATTGAGGCTATTTTAAAGTCTTTGTCTTGTGCTTCAGCTATGTTGTAATTTTCAGGGCCTGCTGTGGTAGGTTTGTTGGTCTCTAGTGGAGATATTGTCCTTTCTGTTATTGATTACATTTAGGTATATGGGGTTTATTTATGTATTTATTTATTTGTTTTTTTTTTTTTTGGTTTTTTTGTTTTTTTGGGTTTTTTTGAGACAGGTTTTCTCTGTGTAGTTTTTGTGCCTGTTCTGGATCTCTCTGTGTAGACCAGGCTGGCCTTGAACTCACAAAGATCCACCTGGCTCTGAGTGCTGAGATTAAAGGCATGCGCCGCCACCACCTGGCAAGTTTTAGAAGATTGTAATTCTAGGTGCTGATATCTGGTCTAATCTTTGTTGAACAGGTGTTTTTGCTTGTTTGCTTGTTTTCCCTTGGTTTCTGTTGCCCTCTATGGTTAGGACAGTGTTGTGGCTGTTTTGCCTGGTAGGGAATTCTGATAGGATCCCACTTGGTGTGGACACTGGGAGTTCTGACAAAATGTGTTTCTATGTATTGGAGGCTGATAGTTAAAAATGGAGATGATCTGGGAGGAGACTGTGGAGGTCTAAAGATGGGAGCAAGCAGAGTCCTCCATAAGGATATGCTTAGTCCCTTGAGAATAGGGGCAGAGGGTGAGGAGAAGCCATACACATGGTCTTCTACAGAGCTGGGGATGGGACTGGGGGATTGGACATGAGGACATGAGGGAGAGTGAAGATCTGAAGCTCACCTACCTGTTTGGCTGGCCAGCTGGCTTCTCTTGTAGGCTTAGCTGGTGGGTTCCCAGGAAATGCCTGCTGGAGTTTGAGGCTGGGGTAACAGGATGAGTGGAGAGGAAGGCTGGAGAGTAAGATCTGTGTGATCTACTGGAGGCAAGAGCAGAGAGGAGGAAGCCATAACAGGTGGTCTGCTCCAGAACTGCAGGTGAGACTAGGAGATTGGATTTAGAGAAGAGGGAGGGGTGAAGTCTGCAGTTAGCCTACCTGCTTCTTGGCTTTAGTTTATTTTACTTTTCTATAAACAGGTATGAATGTCTCTGGAGAGACTGGGTTCAGTTTCATCAGCATACACTTTTATTTATATTCGTAGAAACCAATAAGTCTCCATGGTAAAATCAATTCCTAGTGGAATGGCCTTTATCCAATATTTTAAATAAGCCTTTGAATAGTGAAATATAGAGTGGAGGCTGAACCACACATCTCCTCTGACTCGGGTTACATAACAGTACAAATTTTATGTAACCTTTGTGCCTTGCCCAGGGCCTCTCCTGGACCTGAGCATGAGTCCATAGGCTGACATCCTGTGCACTTGCAGTCCTTCATTTTTCTACCCATCCATAAGAACAGATCTAAAGCAAATTAGGTAGAAAGTTGCATGGCATTGTTTCTATTCTAAGACACGAACAACTAGAGCAAGCAGAACCAGACTTTTGCATGTAACAGGCCTATTTATAAATTCCTGACAATTAAGTCTGTTTCATCTTGTGTATGTAAACCAAGCACTCCTGAAACATTGCAGCTTGTTTTATAAAATAGCAGTAATGAAGAAGACATCATGCCCAAACTTTGAGGGCACCCTCGAAGCATGCAAATTTTAAGTATAGACACCACACATATGCAAACACTAATACATTACCAGAATTGCCATTTCCTCCAAAAGCTCATCAATAGAACTTATAATCAATAACCAAGATGGTTATTTTGCAGTATATTGAGGACTTCACTAGAGAATAATAATGCATTAGATAATTTTGGCATTTATCGATACAGATATAAAAGTGCTAGACTGAAAAAAAAATCACCAAAAGACTAGTATTCAAGAACATTGCTACTAATATTTTGGGTTCCCACTTTTCCTTGTCTCTTTAAAGTAATGTCCACAACTCCCATGAAGGCTGTGAGTATCGTCTTGATGAACCAGGCAAATCTGACCTTCATATATAAGAGGAATTATAAACAATCACATAAAATTACTTATTTATGACTGAGGGCCCTCGCTATTAGCAAATCAGTAATTTTAATGTTCATGAAGGGTTCCCTTACATCACACAGTTTGTCTGACTGTTCACTCAGTGTTACAGTAAGAGCCACTTTTCTATTTTGCAGATGAACAGGGACAACATGGCTTCTGCTCCTGGCAGGCATAGAGGAAGCAGCACAGCCATGATTCCAAACCCAGAGAGGCTAGCTGCAGGGACCGCAGTAGCATTTCACATTACCTTTCTTTATGTACAATACAGATGATATTTTAGGAAATTTGGATAAATAACAAAGAGTCAAATTTGAGAATTTAATGAACTTACTTTTTTTTTTTTTCTGAGTGTAAGGGCCAATGGTACTTTCTGATCTCAGAGAAAGTACTCCATTCATCCACCTTCATCAACATGACACAGAATTCTCGGATATGGACTGAACACAGTCCTGCCATTTCCAGTTATGTGTAGGTGAAAAGAGATAAGGATACCAGGAGGAAGGGATGATGGCAGCAGAGATTGGTTAGTAAGTAGTTCAACAAACATTTTTAATTCTTCCTAAAACAGGGCCGGATGGCATTTCACAGCATCCCTTGAGGCTAGGCATTACCAGGTGCAAATGTTTCCATATTAGATATGAGCAGAGGAGAGATGTGTCATGACTGGCTGGGACATTTAAGTGGCAGCTTTGCATTTTGTACTGATTTTAACTCTTGCCTTCAACTCACCAGCACAGAAGCATTGGCCATCACAGTATGAACCACAGGTGCACAGTGATCCTGAATCAGAAATGATTATAATCATGGAGGAAAGACTGCCTATAACTCAGCAGTACTCATTATAGACTTTACATGAACAGGAAATAAACACTGACCATATTTAAACTATTATGCAAATGTTATTACAGCAGAAATTATTACCTCTGGCAGCAACACATTGCTCACATAATCTTTTTGTAGATTAGTTAAATATAAACAACGAAAACAGTGCCATAAAAGCCGAGAATTTAGCCTGGTTTGCTTGGCTCTTTAATCCAAGTTGCACCATGCACACACTGTTTGTAACCTCTAGGGACTCATAAGTCTTATGCCATACATTTTTTCAGTTTGCAAATGGTGATCTGGTGATTTTAGTAGTGCATTCCCAAAAAAGTTTTGTGAAGACTGAGTTACTATCTTAAATCACAGGAAGCAAAATGTCCATTTGCTTATATTACACATAATTATCATATTACTCATAATAATGCTTTTTATATCAATACATTAAATCATTTATTCATCTCCTATCTTGTTCTTTAGTCCAATTGTGTAAGATTTAGCTGTAGCATGTGTTGTGTGTGGCTTGAATGTGGAGTGTCTCCCATGGACTGGTGGTTGAACACTTGGTCACCAGCTGCTGGTACTCTTTGGAAAGGTTATGGAACACTTAGGAGGTGGATCCTTACTAAAGGAAGTATGTCACTGGGTGTGAGCTTTGAAATCCTGGCCCCACTTGCTGCTCTTTCTCTGTCTCCTGAGTGTAAGCATAACGTGTTCAGCCAGCCTCCTGCTCCAGCCATCATGCCTTCTTGTTACCAAGACTCTGTCCTTCTGTAACCATATGCCAAATTAAGGCCCCATTCCCTTGAGATGCTCTACCCGGGCTGTCTTAGCATAACAATGACAGTGTTAATAATGCTCTAAATGATAATAAAGACATAACAAGAATCCTGAGCTCTTTAACAGTCATTGAACTGAGTAGTCACAGTGTAACCATCTTGACAGTTAAGGAGACATTTTAAAGAGGGACACACGTGCCCTTTCCTCCAGTGCTTAAGACTAGTGAAACAATGCACCTCAGGAATTAAAAGTTCTCCAGGAAGCCATGCTGGCAAAAGAGAAAGGCTTAGTGACAGCCAAACAAGGAACTTGCCTCTCAGGAAGAGATGTCACACAGTACGACAACTTAAATTCATGTATTTGTATTTCCTGGATTTGTCTAATATTTTCTATACAATTTTAACCCTCCACAGAAGAGGTGGGA
Source organism: Peromyscus eremicus (assembly GCF_949786415.1). Lineage (NCBI taxonomy): Eukaryota > Metazoa > Chordata > Mammalia > Rodentia > Cricetidae > Peromyscus > Peromyscus eremicus. The sequence goes on along the minus strand of NC_081433.1, from coordinate 54,743,092 downwards.
TAAAGCTAGGTGTCTTTCTCTACTGCCTTTGACCAAGCTATAAATAAATCCATTGTCAATTTGTCTCATTTCTTAGAAGGTTTATGAATCTAAATGCCTCATAAAAATATCCTCTATTAGCACCTTTTGTTATCTATAAATATTATTAAATATAGATTTTTAAAAGCAATCATATACCCAGAATAACATAAAATAGAAATTAAATAGAAAATTTGACACCAGCCAAACAATTCCAGCAATTATAAAGTCAACAAGGGTGGTAATTAAAACCAGTGATAGGAAAGCAAAAAGCCCAATCCAAAACACCATGGGACTCGAAAGACATACAACTCCAACCAGTTCTGGACCAGGACACCTGAAAAACTCAGAGAGCTAAAGACGTTGGAAACATTTAGATCCTCCTGTGGACTTCCCACTCTGTGGATCTGAAAATCATTCCACTTCTGACAAAGTTTGGGGAGCTATGCTCTAGAGAGGATAGTGGGAGATTCCAGCACTAGGTGGTCATCAGGGAATCCATCAATGAAAACTGCAGTTAGAACTGAACCAGGTGTGCCGATTCATACACATCTGTAATCCCAGCATTCCACAGGCAAAGGTAAAAGGGTAACAAGTTCCAGACCAGGCTGGACTAAATAGCAAAAACCCTGTCTCAAAATACAGTAGGACCAAGATTACTGAGACAATGTTGAGTGTCCTAATCTCCTTATCCATGAAGAAGTTTGTCCTCTACTCTGTTGGGCTCAGGTAAGAGGAACGGGTATTAAATTGAAAAAATGGCAGATTAATGTGGAGAGGGAGCATAATATTCATATGTATATGAATGTTAACAAAAGAAGCGGCTCATTAAAGGCTTAGTTAGGGGTTTATCCGCTTAGCCTAGTTGGGCGGGAAAGAGTACCAGAGAAAAAAGCTTCTGTGTGAAGAACAAATGTGTTTCTTCAGGAAGACGAATGAAATTTGACAGAACAACAGGAGACAAGGATGTTTGTAATGATTTTCTTTATGTGACTGCAGGTCAAATTTTTATGTTTTCTTCATGGCCAAACCCCCCCGCCCCCCGGAGAGGAAGGCTACTGTGTCTTCCTGGGAGCAGGCGCTCCTGAAGCCCGGTGTCTGGGTGTGAGCTTTGAAATCTGGCAGCTTCATCTCTGAAAATTTGCCCTTTTAACTCATGTAAGAAAAGTCCAGATTTCTCTATGTATCCATTGAATGGCAAATGACTTCACCTTAAATGACTTAATTATTTACAGTATATTTTACATATGCCTTTAGCGTTCAGCTTTATTTCATACTGTAGACTTGTTACCATTTATTGTCTTCGTTTTAGCATAAATAACTACATTTAGAGTATATCCGTCATCCCAGGACTTAGGGGGTCAGTGGTGAAACAGAAGATTGTTGTGAGTTCAAGAGCAGCCTGGACCATGCAGTGATTAGCGAGCCAACCAAGGCTGCATAGCAAGACCCTGGCTCACAAAATGAAAGGATAGAGAAGAATTTCGGTTACTATATCTTGCAGGTGGTCCTCCCAGCAGTCAGCTGTACCATGTCTTATTTCCTCCCTCACTACTGAAGAAACTCTTTGTCTCACTGAGTTGAGGATTTGTTGTACATGGTAAACCATTTCCTTTTAATGCTTTGAAGACTTTCTATGTCTAGACTTCATTGTATGCTGTATTTAAGCCTGAGGCTCTCTGAGTTATGCCACAGAGTTCCCAGAGCTCATTGGATGGAGAGATTTAGGTTTTTCAGTGCTTTGGGGAATTTTGGAGACATTATTTCTTCAATTAATGCTTGCCCCCTTTCCATTCTACTCTACTCTTGGGATACTATGACAGTATGTTTGCTGGGACCTCATAATTTTCAAATGCTTTGTTTATCTTTCTTAATTTTCACTTTTCCTCAGTGTCTGTATTGATGTATTTTCAAGTTGGTTTTTATTAGACTATTTCTAATCTATTATTAATCTCTTCTAGAAAGTTTTGGATTTCAATGATTATATTTCCAACTCTACTTTATATTCAATTCTTTTTAAGTCTTACTGATATTATTTCTATTAATTGACATTCTATGTTTGATGTGAAATAATTGTTATATGTACCCTTTAATTATTTAGTTATCACAGATTTGACTTCTGAACATACTTATAATTGATTTGTCAACCGTGTACAGCATAATGATTTCCCTAGGAATGTTGAAGGTTGGCTGCCTTTTTAATATATGTGCCATGCATGTCTGTCACATCATTTTTGGTTTAAATCTGCACGTTTTAGATATTGTATTATGACAGCTCTGCTCATAGCACTTTTCTATCTGGAGAGAAGAGAGATGCTTCTGTTGTGGTTACTCTTGTCTTTAACATTGCTTCTTATTTAACAGCTTCCTTGAGCTAATTCTGTAGATTATCCTATGTAACATAATGTGGACTAATTCTGTAGATTATCCTATGTAACATAATGTGGACTAATTCTGTAGATTATCCTATATAACATAATGTGGACTAATTCTGTAGATTGTACTATATAACATAATGTGGACTAATTCTGTAGAGTCTATTCACTGTGCAGCATATGACAACAGAGTTCCCTGCCAGCATCTTTAATGCTCTTTTTATTTTTAAATCTAGCATCCTATGGCTCTTCCGTAGGTCCATATATATTGTGGTGATCCAAGAATGACTCAAGGAGCTTTTTAACTGACTGTGTAAAAAAATCTGTCACCTTTGCCAATGAATCCAGCATGGAAAGTTGTCATTGTAAGTTTGAGGTCACTTGGAAGACATTCATGCTTTTTATGTCTTGCTCTCAGGGGGATGTAGGTTCAGACTCAGGTCGGGGACTAGGACAGTTCCCTCTCCCTGGTTTTCCCTGAGCACACACAAAGGCCCAAATATGACTGCAGGTTTCAATCCCAAGACTATATTAGACTATTTTCCAGGTTCCCCTGGTTACCAAATGACTTCCTTTTAAATGTTTGACTAGGCTTTTGTGTCTCCAACTAAAATTAGTGTGAGGCAGCTTTGATGTTTCCAGCAGATTGCTATTATTTTCAGAGTTCTATCCTCCAGGGATAGGACTTTTTGCACTGTGTGAGCTCTGAGTCAAGTCAAATAGCTACAACCCCCTGGGAATAAACTTTTCAGTGCTGTTACAGACAGCTCACAACAGCCTCGTGCTGCCATGGAGGTTTTGTGTGAGTCTAAGGAGGCCTCACCCTCAGCTGCGGGCATGCTGCTCTTCCTGAGCTACTGTGTCGTTGAAGGAGCACCGGGAAGATGAGGAGATGACCTGTGTTTAACCACCATAGGCCCTGTGGGTCTTCGGGATTTGATTTAGTGTTTTGTTGTTGTTTGAGTTCGGTGTTTGGGGAGGTGGCAGGGTGGGGAAGTAAACAATTCTATCAAAGTCTAGAGGTTATTACAGAAAATTTCACTTTCTAAGGCACCTACCTCTTCTCCAGTCTAAGCAGCTGTTGTTAGTAAAGTTTAGCAGTCTAGGGATAAAATGTTGTGTTAACAACGGTGTCTTTAGTAAATATCAGTATGTCAGTGCCCTTTACATAGAAATTGGTTAACAGAGAGTGATTTAGGTAGGCAAGCACACTGGTATATAGATGGACAAAGAAAGAAAATAAGGTGTGTGTGTGTGAGAGAGTATGTGTGTGTGTGTGTGTGTGTGAGCGGGCGCATGCGCGCACATGTGCATTCTCATATATTAATGATTTTTGAGCACATAAAGACATCTGTGATTACATCTGGAAAATGGCAAGGTAGCAGAGAAAAATGCATCTGTTTGCAGTGCTTACAGTCTTCTGCTGCTGCATCTTTAGAGAAGCATGAATTATACAAGAGCCTGACCAACAGAATGAGAGAGAGAATGAGATTATCCTGAAAAAAGATTTCTGATCTTTCTTTTTATGGTTGTTCTGTGTGCAAATTTTATTTTATTAATGCTCTCCTAAAATGTGGCCTTTATAATTTAATTTTTAGAAGGATAAATTGTATCACGATACCACTCCAAGTATAGTACGAGCATTTTTTTCTCATTTATGACTGTTCTTGCTTTCGTGGCAGTTACTTTTAAAGATTCAAAGCGTCAGAACCAGAAAGTTATTCCTTTGGAAGAACTTCAAGGACACTTGGTTTTTTTCTCTTGGTTGTTTGGTCCAAGCACATCAACTTACAATTAAAGAAATCGCAGGGGACACATATTTAAAGACCTGAGGCAGAGCAAGTTGCTTTCTCTTACTTGTGAAGTCCCATGGGTATTTCAGTAATTAAATGAGACATACTGCGTAGATCCATTTGTGTTTCAGGCTGTCAGTGAGACATGAGGACAGAAAATGTGGAAACGGTTTTGGTTAGATTTTAATCTCAGGCCAGCGATCACCTGAGATACTTTGCTCCAGTGTATCACTCTAGAACAGTCTGAAAGTACACTTCCAAACTCATCTGCGAGCTCAAAATTATTTTATAAAAATTCGTAGGTTTGGTGATTTTTTCTCACATCCAGTTAATTGTGTCCTAGAGGCTTCATGTCCTGAGATAGAAAAACGTTTTTTACACAGCAATAGATTTGAGAAACCAAATATTTGATTAATTTTCTTACTGTGTGCCAAACTGTATTACTTTATTTCATTCTGATTTTTTTCTTTGCCATTTTTACCTCACAGTCTGTCTTTACCATGTTACTTTTCAATGATCCCAGTTTATCAGAGTTAAGACAATTTCACAGCCCAGGTCATTACATTTTTCTTTAAGGGAGAAACGGTTTATTTGCCTCACAATTCCAGGTTACAGTCTCTCAGCTCATGGATGGCAAGGCAGCAGGACTGTGAAATAAGTGGTCACATCACCTCCACAGTCAAGAGCAGAGAGTAACCAATTAATGGATGCATCCTAGGGCTCTCTCTGCTCTCGCCTTTTCATTTGGTCCAAGGTCCCACCTATAAAATTATACAACCCACATATAGGCTAGATTTTTCCTCAAGCATGTCTATAGGTCAACCCAATATAGACAATTCCTCCCTGAGGCAGCTCCCTTTCCCACGTAATTCTTGATTGTATCAGGTTGACATTAAAACTAATTGACACAGCCCACTCTCTCTTCAAAAGGTTCTGTCCAGCCCACTTTCACTACAGACTTTGGGGAGATACATTTTTCTCTCATGGGACCTACCTGCTCCCATTTCATCCATGGTTAATTGTAATCCACAGCTTGGCCTAAAATTTCACTGCGCCAAACTCCTCTACCAACATTTGAATGTAAACTGAGTGATTCCTTGAAAAAAAAATTTGATTACCAGAGAAAGTTGGAGCTGGAAGTTCATTCCCAAAATGAAACTTATAAGAAACACTGTAAATATTCTGAAGAAGCCAGGCCGTAGGAACAAGGAAATGGAGTTGATGGCAGAGAGATGGAGAACAGCCTAGAAAGAAAGAAATCACGATGTGTTCGAGCGAACAAGAGGTCCCATCATGACTGACATCTTTATAATTGGTTTCTCTCTTTGCAATGATCCAGTCACCCCTATTTTAGAGGTAAACTATGGATTCATTCAGTTTCTTTTAACCCAAGTAGTCTATGAAAGCTATCTACAAATTGCTTCCCCTTTCATTCTGTGAGCTAAATGGACTTAAACATCATGTTCATGATCAGACGAGGATTTGAGGATACCCCGAGGCCTCTGGTCACAAGTGATAGAAGAATGCTAAGCTGGCCATCAGGCTTCTCTGTCAAGTTAATTGGATTCAAGTTAGGAATGTTACCTGCAGCTCTTTCTTTATTTGCATCAGGAAACTAGTCTTAGGGGATGCACAGCTTTCCAGTCTCTGAGTTCTTCATTGCACGACAGGTAGCTTTGACTTTTCCTATTTGGACAGAAAGATAAACCTGGTGAGGAGTAGAGTAGGTATTTCCCGGATAAAGAGGCAGGACTCTTGATCCTTAAAATGAACTGGAGAATCTTGCTGTTGTGCTAGCCTGAGAAAGTGAGCCAAATATCTCTATGTGGGTAGCGGCTGTTTCCGGCTCCCTGTTCCCCAAGAATCAGCACGAAAATTAAGGGCTTCCCTAAGAGAATTCCAGAAACATACCAGAGAAGCACTTACTGTAGTGTTCAAATCAGATTAGTTTGACTTGACTGAGTCAGCAAATGGAGACACAGTCTGTGTCATCAGAGGAGAATTGGTATTTTAAGATTTTTTTAATTATTTGTGTGTGTGAGTGTGAGTGTGTGTGTGTGTGTGTGTGTGCATGTACACATGTGCTCAGTTTGCAAGAGAGGGATTCTAGGTCAATTCTCATTCTCTTTTAAAATCATTGTAAAATGTATCCTTCCTATTAGAACACAAAGAAATAATATCTGTCAGCAGAATATGTTTCTGATTTTTAAAAGTTAATATGCAATGAAGTCAGTTTCAAATCCTATTTTAAAACATATGGAAATCTAGACAAACAAACCACTAACTATCACAGCTGCAGAAACTGTTAGCTCTTAGGGCAGCGATCACCTCTAAGCACAGCACGTTAGAATTCCTGGAGATTGTTGGTGGAGCCATCTAAGGAAATCACACTTACTGTGTTGAGCCTTACCTTATTTTGACCCCCACGCTATCACTTAGTTTGAAAAGCATACCAGCTTTAAGTTAATAAGCTCTTCATAGATTTTTTCCCCAAAGGAATCAATTCCACTCTCAAAAGTGGAAAATTGAAAGTGTAGATGTTTAAATTGCTACAAATCCTGACGGTTGAATTCCAAAGATTGTTTTCCAACATAGTTTGTTAAACAAGTTTTTCCACTTTAAAATGGACAGTTCATACAGGAGAATAATTTCCCATGTTCTTCTTCTTCTTATTATTATTATTATTATTATTATTATTATTATTGTTATTATTTTAGAAAATTAACCAGAGCAATGGAAGAAACACTGGATCAATAGAAAACAAAACCATGTGTCTCATTAGTATTGCTTTTTTGGTTCTGGCTGCATCTCTGTGTTGGCAAGCTTGTGCTTTTTGCTGTCTCCTCCCACACTCATTACATTAGCGAATATTTATGAAACTCTCTTTTGTGTTATCCACAGCACCAAGAAGAACTTGTCCACTTGGTCCTCAATTGTACCATATGATCATACGTGTACATGTTTCATTTGCTCTGTCTACAGTGCAGTAGCTGTTTTCACTTAACGAGCAGTGATTGTATACCAGAGCTTTCTGAGTATGTTGGAATTCAAAGACAGATTCTTCCCTACAGACTCTAGAGTCAAGTAAGCAGAAGGAAAGTATGTCTAAAATATCTCTAGTGGAAAGCATAAAAATATAGCTCTATGTAAGAGGTACCAAGAGAGGAGGAACGTAATACAAATCAATTTATCTTACCATTTCAGACAGAGAGAAGCATCTTTTAGGAGGAGACAATTAAGGAATCCTTTTACAAAAGTCATGTGCATTTTCCTTGGATGAAAATTAATGTTATGGTATTTACATTTGCCAAAAATAATCCACATTCATTAGTTTTCAGTGCACGTTAGCACAGCAAGTGTTCTAGACATCTGGTTCTGAATGGCAGTGTGGCACGGTGCAGTACCAACTCTTTCGTGGAGTGTGTTTCTCTTTCTTACACAGACCTGAGATTTTATGCATGAGTATCGATGTGGTTGTGTTCCCTGGAACCTTGAGCATTTAATCAGATGATGTTTTTGCCTTTGTCCGACCTGCTTTCCTGAAGCTCGAAGGGAAAATGCAGAGTTTGCTTCTGGCATGTGTTATCTGGAATGCTGACTTTATGGACCCACGTCATAAAAAGATACTAGGATTGGCACCACTTTAGCCTAGCTAAAGAAGTCGTTTAAATTCTATTTTAACATGGGTAGAGCTTTTGCCAAGGACCGGGGGAAGAAAAGAGCAGCCAAGGGTACTGGGGACAACTGCAAATAAAAAGAAAAAAGAGGGTATGGCAATCTGATTGGAACAAATCTATTTCCAATTAGTGACACTTCATCTACATTACCAGCTCCAACTTCTGCAATTTATTTCTTTTCTCATATAGAGAGAACAAACATGTGCTTCAGTTGTATGGGACATGGGATGAAGAAATTATAAGAAATACAAATGAGTGGACAAAATCCATTTTGCCATTGTTATCAGGCCTTTGTGAAAGCAGAAACCCACCCAGATTGACCTGAGTTCCACGCAAAGGATTTACTGGTATGTCACTAGGCTGTGGAATGTGTAGAACCCAGGGCTTTTTAGGGTCTCCACTCTCCTCTTCTTGGCCTGAGGTCTCTATGTGACTCTACCCAATCATTTGGTTTCTTCTTGCTTAGAAGCAAAAACATTAATGATTTTATTAACATTGTTAACACTTATTTACAAAGAACTGAAATGTGTTTAGTGTTAAATTCTTTTCTTTTTAAGATTTATTTATTTATTATGTATACAGTGTTCTGCTTGCATGTATGTCTGCAGGCCAGACAAGGGCAACAGATCTCATTACGGATGGTTGTGAGCCACCATGTGGGTGCTGGGAGTTGAACTGAGGACCTCTGGAAGAGCAGTGCTCTCAACCTCTGAGCCATCTCTTCAGCCCCTAGTGTTAAATTCTAAAACTCTCCAACAACTATTAGAATTGGCCCAAACTGGGTAAGCTATCCATCCCTGGGCAAATGATAGTCAGACATGCATGTGTTTGTCTTCCGTTGCTTTGATAAACATCATGACCAAAAGCAACTTGGAGGAGTGTGGAGGTTTAAATGAGAATGACCCTTAGGGGCTCATAGATTTGAATACTTGGTCCCTAGGGAGTGTTACTATTTAAAACGATTGGGAAGTGTGGTCTTGTTGGAAGAAGTGTGTCACTTGAGGTGGGCTTTGAGATTTCAAAAGGCCCATTCCAAGCCTAGTCTCTCTCTCTCTCTCTCTCTCTCTCTCTCTCTCTCTCTCTCTCTCTCTCTCTCTCTCTCTCTCTCCCTGCTCTCCATAGATCTGATGTAGAACTCTGAGCTCTTTTTCCAGCACCACGACTGTCTGCCGGCTGCCATGCTCTCTGACGTGATGACAATGCACTACAGCCCTGAAACTGGAAGCAAGCCCCCAATTAAATGCTTTTTGTCATAAGAGTTGCCTCGGTCATGGTGTCTCTTCACAGCAATAGAACAGTGACTAAGATAGAAGAAAAGGGTTTATTTCATCTTACACTTCCAGGTCAAAGGTCATTATTGAAGGGAGTCAAGGCAGGAACAAGACAAGAATCTGATGGAAGGAATGTAGGAACACTGCTTGCTGGATTGCTTATGGGCTCATGCTTACTGAACCTTCTTACAGGACCTGGGGCTACTTGCCTACGGACTGCAGCACCCATGCGGGCCCTTCTTCATCAATTAACAATCAACACAATGTCCCCAGAGACATATCCATAAGCCAATCTGGTCTAAGTAATCCCTCAGTGGAGGCTTTCCTCTCAGAAGACTCTAGGCCAATTCAGGTTGCTATGGCAGCAGGTTGCTATGGAAGCTTCTTCCCAAGTCAGAGGGCTGGAGTGATAATGCTAGTATATCCAAAAACAAAGGGTCGTAAGTAGAAAGTCGACAGACGTTACTAGACTGTCCTCTGAAGTTGTAATGATTTGCCACATAACACAACATTCTGCTAACTGTTAGATAGAACATCTTAAGTTATCCATTTGTTTTTCAACATAAAATTTGCTTAGAGAACCACAAAGTTCAAAATATTTCAAGAATGGGACTATCGTGAATCAAAGTCAGACCGTAGAGACCCATTCAGACTGTGCCATTTGAGAGTCTTCTAAGTGCTGAATTGTCTGTATTCAATGAAATGATTGCCATTTCTCAGGACATCTAGGTCGCGAGGCCACACAGTGCCACCACACCTGCTGTTTATAACGGTAATTATAAAACACCACATAAAACCTCCGTCAATAGATAAGACATCAGAACTCACCATGGGCAGACTGAAAGGTTTTCATACGATAAAAAACAGAGTGCTTATAAATTAATAGGAGCCAAATTGTGGGGTCTACAGTGGCACAACCATTTTCCCTGAATTATGTTCCAGAAAATAAATAACACTTGAAAAGAAATGCAGCATTGCCTGTGGAGTTTGAAATCGCTGCCCGAAACAGCATTATGTCCTGTTGTTATCCATTTGCTCCAGGAGCCAGATGTTTAACTGGCACGTCCTCGCCAACTGAGCTCCAACACTGTCTGCTGATGACCCTATCTCCACACACGTTATCTGATTTGGGGTCGCGCGCGGCCTTGCTTCCTAGTGTGGAACTGTGTTCAACCAGCAGCAAATGGCCTAGTCACTCAATGAGCAACTATCCAATGTGGTGGTCTTAGTTCCAAACTGACAACATGTGCGCTCTTTTCAACTGTTTTAAGATTCTTAACATGATGAGCCTTCTTGTAGATGATTTGATGCAGGAATGAGAGATTCTAAAGTTTAGTGCCCATTGTCATGGCTGTCAGCATTTCTGATACAGTAGCAATTGGCCATAGCCACACACACTGACTCACAAACATTCTAGTCTTGTATCTTTCAGGTATTCTAGCCATTGTGTATTATCTACTGGAGAAAACACCCTGTGGAGTAAGGCATGGGAATTATGTTATCCTTTACTCCTTAGAATAGATCCTACTATATAGAAAGCACTTCATAAAACTTGGTTGCTTCAGTGAATGACCCTTTCAACCATGAAGAAAAAGAACAGTATAGATGTTGAGGACAGATTACTATAGCGCAGCATTAATTGTATTTAAGAATGCATAATATTTATTGTGTTAAAAATAATGGTGAGTTTTTCAAGCCTTGGCTGTTAGCATGAAAAACAGAGTGCTGTTTCAGAAGTCCTGCAAGAAATAGTGTTTCTACAAGGAGGAATGCTGTCAGATACTGTTTGTAAATCAAGTTAAATGAAAACTTAAAGTTGTCGTTTGAGCCCAGGTGGAAGTCATAGGAACCTGGTCAAGTGTTTCAGGTGAGAAAAGTCTATTAAAGGGTTTTAGGGGAAGAAGAGGTGGCGAGATGAAGCACAGCCTACAGAGATCTCTGTTCTGAGTGACTGTAGAATAGACAGTAGTTACAGACTGGAGGTAAAGGAAACCGGTTAAAGGGGAGACATTTTACAGGATGTTTGAATGACATGGAAATTTTGTTGATATCCATGGGAGACCTTTTCCTTGACCAGAAATGGAAGAAGAGAGGATTGGGAGATGGGAACAGAGGGGACTGGCAGAAGGACTTGGCAAGAAAGGAAGGAAGAGAAACTGCAGCCAGGATCTGAAATAAATAAATAAATTTATATTAAAAAAAGGCACATTACACAAAACTGGATTAAAAAGAAGAAGAAAAAATGACTGAAGAGAAGCTAAGGGATGAAAAACTAGTGGCCCTGGGCATAAAGCAGGGGTCAAACTTTCAGGGGTGCTCACAGTGTTTGGGGGACATTGTCAAGTGGTTTACTTGTAACTCATTGAATGGTTGAGAGAAGCTCGGAGCTAAACACTGTCAACACTATTTTACAGATGAAAAACTTACAGAGGTCTGATGACGTACACGAAGTTAAACAGCTAATACAAGACAGAGCCAAAAGTTAAAGCCAAGACTTTGCCAAAGGTTCATGAAATAAAACTAATTGTTAGTTATAAATGATGAGCTCTGTCAGGCTACTCAAGTACATCCTCTGATTTTTATCTGAACCCATGATAATGTGGAGCCTCCAGAATCATCAAGAATTATTTTCAACATGAAAGGAAACACAAGCAGTTAAGTTAAAAACCCAGCTGTGTAATTCCCCATGATTAATTTGAGTAATGTGAAATATATATGTATATATATACATATATATTTCTATCAACTTTATATATGGCCTAATATTCATACTCTACTCAAATTTCCACTAAGCAATACATTGTTTAGAGAAATGCATATACAGGTGAAGAGAAACTTACACATTTATTTCTCAGGATCCCTTTCAAAATTATGGTCAAGAGAACAAGGAGAGATTAAATCACACCTGCAAGATATAAGGCTAGAATCAGAAGAAGTGGAGGCGGGGATCATGGGAAAATTAAAATAAGTATGCTTTTCTTTGCTGTCTCCGTGTGTCATACGCCTTCATTTTGAAAAGTAAAGAGGCTGAAAATATGTCCTGAATGAAATAAAGTTAGAAGTTGGGTGGTTGAAACCTACGGAAGCTATCAGTTAGAAAAGGTCATCTTATCTGCTACCAATAAAAAAAAATAACCTAAGAGCTCAGACTCAGTGATATTTTTCATACCCGCTGTAATGTATGAGTTATTGAAAGTGATCTCTGGGGCTCACTTGACCTAGTTCGTAATCCTCAGTGAGTGACTAGCTGTTTTACATAACCACGATTCCATGTCCTTATTTAGAAAGCCAGTTCAATGACAGAGCATGCTGTGCACCTACTCTCTGTCCTACCTTAGGTCGGTGCCTTTTTATTTGCTGCACACATTCTTTCCCTTCACAGCCACTGCAGTCTCAAATGGATCTTTCTTTAGAGTAATAAAAGGACTAGAGAACACCTAAATGAGTATGTGAATGACGGGGCAGAAAGCTCAAAGGCTGAGGGACTTTGGCATAGCAATGCTGCTTTCAACACCACCACCAGCTCAGCAGACAAGCTGCTGCATGCCCTGACACCCAGCACTGGGAGGTAAAGGCAGAAGGATCAACAGGTCATGGTCAGCACTTGGTAACTAAAATGTCTGAAGCCAGCCAAGGCTACGTGAGACCATTTCTCTTGTCCTATTCCCCACTCCTACCCCAAGAAATGCACATTCTCAGCAATGAAGATTGATCTACTACCAGAGATCTGTTGTTATTTTAAGCCTCGTTAGTGGTAAGCTGCACATGCATGAGATAATAGTCAGATCTCAGTGCACTCTCCACACTGAGGATGAGCTCTTTATTATTCTAATGTCAGATGTCACATGGGTATGACGGTGCCTTCTCTATTTCAGGCACTGCACAGCAAATAATTTCCTCTTAAATTGCTTCATAAATTTGATAAAAATCTGTCTCCCTAATGAAGCAGTTCTCTCCTGTGCACAGTCTATGCTACTGACAGTCAATTGCATGTCAGAAGATTAAACAGAAAATTCCAGAAATGATTGATAAGTTTCCAACTGCACACTACTTCTTAGCAGCATGCTGAGCACTTGTGTTATCCTTTTGCACCCAGCAGGATGTGAAGATTCCTGTTTTCAGTGTTTCCATGATGTATATCTTACCTGGCAGTTCGCTACTTAAAAAGCCTTCTCAGGTACCAGATTAAATTATAATATCATAGTGCTATGTTAAGTAACCCTTATTGTAGTTTTAAAAAAGTCCCCAGAATACAACAATAATGATACTAGAGCTTTAGATGTGAAAAAATAAGTGCTTCCTTAGAGAAGAGGTGAATGTTGTTGTTAAGAAAAAATTATATTGCTAAAAGCTATTAAGATACTCATCAGTCTCTCAATGTGTCTAATTAGTCTTCATCATGAGAATAATATGCATACAAAACCCACACTGTACAAGGATTTGGTATTAATCATGTTTTCAGGTATCCACAGCAGGTCTTAGAACATATACCCTCAGAAGAAAGGGAAATCACCATATAGTAGTTTATGAGAGGAACATTCTAAATACAACTTTTCCTTTATTTCCAGAACGGAAAGAACACCAACAGCTGCTAGATACAGTTTGAACTCCCTAGCAGAGAGTGTCATGTAAAATATCCATTTAATAGACCAAAATAAACCTTTCCTCTAGTGTCTTACGAGTCCATCAGCCCATGGTTGTAGGTCACTAATGATTAGCACACAGCCTAACTTGATAATATTTCACGAAATTTGCAGTGCTCTTTGACTATAATTTATGTATCTTAGGTACAAGTTACCAACACTGTTTAAAATTATATGGTAGCTGAGAAACAACAAGAAGCTGTTCTGGTGGGCTATCATAAAATGAGCAAGAGCGAAAGAACTTAACCTTTCACCCAATTTGCTAGCCCATTTTTCTGCCTTTGGAAAGCTTCCCTGATCTGCCATCACCTGATTGTGAGATGCTTCAAATTGCTTTGTTCAAAAGTCTGTGCCTGGAATTGATGTTCTATATGCATTCGGGATTAATTTCTCACACTTATCCATGGCTTTGCTTTCTCAGTAGAGCTTATTTGTTACACAATTTAAATGACCTCAAATCCAGCCAAAGGCACTTGATTTTCACACTGCTTTTCAATTTTTTTTTTTTTTTTTTGTCATAGGACATTTGGCTTGAAAATGCCTCGTTACTCTAATAGGTCTCTATAGAATGGGAGCGCCTCCGTGTTTGTTCTTATTGTAGGATCTGTGTATGTCACACAACTGGGAGCGCTGGAAATATGCCATTTCTACCCTTCATTATTAATCCTATTAAATAAATTTCAAATGTGATTTCTTAATGAAAAATCTGTCTAGGTAACTGTTCCTTCCAACAGCTATTAAGCAAATCCCATACGCTATCTGGATTCATATCCTTATTTCCTGACCTGAATTTAAAGAGGAGACAGATTTTTCTCATTGCAATTGGCAGTGTTAATGTTTCCCAAGCTCTGCTCTGAATTTCAATATCCTAGGAGCCCAGCTTTCCACAGTATTGACTACTCAGGGGCTTAGGAATTAATAACTAGGCTTTTCATGGCTTCATATCATCACCAACTTTTCTACGCTTTAGTTTAGTTATGGGAGTCTTAATTCCATATTTGTGTAATCATGTTTAGTCCTTGATGGGTTACTGAGGCTACCATGGACTGTTAAGTGGGTAAGCAGCCCTTGCATTATGCTAAATTTACAATTGCATACAAAAATTGAAACACTTATTATCTGGAGACTACATGACAACTTGAGATAAAAATACTGTGCTAGTCTTGATGAGAATGTCCCTCATAGGCCCGTATACTTAAGTACTTTGTCTACAGTTGATGGAATGGTATGGGAAGGGTGAGGAGGCATGGCCTTGTTGGAGATGTGTGGCTTTGAGGCTTTCAATGCTTATGCCATATCCGGTTATCTCTCTCTCTCTACCCGTAATGGTGTCTCATGAGCTGAGCTCTCAGCTACTGCTCCAACATCATGCCTGTCTGCCCACCACCATGCTCCCTGCTATGATGGTCATGAACTGTAACCCTCTGGAACTGTAAACCTCCAATAATAAACTCTTTCTTCTCTAAGGTGCTTTGGTCATGGTATCTGATCACATCAATAGAAGAGTAACTAAGACAAATATACATGCTGTTTTCACTATTGTGAACAGTCTTTCTTTGCCAATGTGTATCATATAAAAGAAGCCACACATATATAATACAAATTATTGCAGCAACTATCAGGTAAAGCGACATTGCTTTAATTGTCTTTACTCTAATACTTGTCATCAAAGGAGACCTTGGATTACTAATAACTCAGGGAGTGGGCAATTGGAGGTTCCACAATGAGATGACAGACTTTTCAACAATCACATGGGTATGCTCAGAGTGGTACACAGACATAATGGAATGTGACCATTTTGGTATTTGAATGTTATAAAACAAAATTTATATATACCAGAGAAGATCAAGAGCTTGCTTTTTGTTCACTTCAATCTTAGTCTCGAAGGCATTCAAATGTATGTAAATTTAAAAATGTAGTCAATACATTACAGACACTTTTAATCACTAAAAGTTACAGATACAACAGGAAAAATCCTAATCACACTTTTGACAAAATAATTTTAAAAGTAATCAATTCCAAAAGCTTCTAGGACAAACATTGATCATAAAAAATACTTAAAATGTAAAAGAATATATGGGAAATTACATTTTAAATAAATTTAACCCAGTAATAACATTGACTTCTAAGTATCTATCATCTAATATATTGAATTTTTGTTTACAACAGTGAAAACATAGAAAAACAAATGTATATCCATCTAACTATAAACCTGTATTTATCATATGATTAAATAAGGTATGGTAAGTTCACATCAGAGAATAAAAATATTTCTTTTAAATATCTATTAGTTCTACAAAATTTTCAAGGTATTGATGTTTGGTTGGAATCTGCAGCTCACTCCTACATGATCCAGAAAGACCCATTCTTGTCTTTCTCTCCAAACTCCACTCACTCAGAGAGTCTCCAACAAAGAAAATGCACCAAAAAGCCCAATTCCACCATCTTGGTGACTATTACAACTTCCTCCCCTGTTGGTGCCAGCAGCCCAAATCCCACCTAAGCACTCAGCTTTTGACCATACTTGGGCACAAACCCAGCTTGTGGCAGACACGTCTTCATCCCTCGCCTACAACCTATAAAGCCTCCCTGCTTTAGTTGGGGGTGTGGCTTCTCCAGCCTCATATCGGAGACTGGAGAACTCACCGGGAGTTGCTTTGCACAAATAAACCTGATGTTATACTTTTCAGTTTGGCTTGATCTGGCTTACTGTGTCAGCAGAGAAACCGAATATTGGAGGACAGAAAACCCATTATCACTTTGTTACAATAGTTTCAAAGTAATACATACAAGTGTGATATTATTTGTGCAAAAATCATTATGCAAGGAAAAAATGTTTGAAAACTCTGGTAAGAAAATTAAAACAAAAACAAAGAAGATAAATGGGTTTGTCTATTCCCAAGTCAAAATCATAGGTCAATTACACAGGTGAGTAATGAATGGCGTCTTTCCACCAACCTGAGCACCAGCATGAGAGCTGGAGCCGGTTTCTCCAAATGGATCTTTCTCTTCATAATGAATCCCACATCCTTTATGAAAGCCTTTCCACTATTCTCTGTTGGAAAACTGCCTTGGCACAAGTGTACTAGGCCAACTGCTCATAGATATACATGGTCCACTTCCTTCATTGTGAACACCAGCATGGGAGCTGGAGCTGATTTCTCCATGATAAATGTTACCTTTTGTCACGGTGTGATTTCTGATGAGGGCGTATAACTATACACCTTGTAAGACTCCCAGCATGAAATCAAAGAGAAGTTATTTTCTCGTTTGTGTCAGATTCACTTCTAAAACTGATACAAGAAAGATGCATAGTTTACCCACTATCATTTTAGTTACTATTTCATGGGAAAGAGAGTCAAGATTTTTGAAATCCATGTAGCCTATCTATCATATATATTACAGAAGAACCAAACATGCTAGTTACATATTTGAGACATATTCTAGGCAGTGCTGGCAAAATTTTACCAGCTGTAGCACTTTTTAAGCATATATTTTTATACACACACACACACACACACACACACACACACACACACCCTCAAATAATTGAAGCATGTGTTTTGATTACAACATGTATTAAGATGGCTGGCACTACAGAACATGGGGAAATTTTAATTTGATAGCTGGGCTATAAGGCTGATCCTTCCCTATCAAATATAGTTGACTCACTAGTAAAGTGAGACTGTCAGATACCAACCAACCCTGGCACTTTGAGCTGGATTTCACTCTAGTTACCTCAGTGGGAGCCTCTAGAGTATCCTTTTAAAGTTATTGCAATCCTTTCATGATAGCTATTTTTAAAGGTTTCCCTATACAGTATTAGTTTGTCATTAGATGTTAAGAATACATCAAAAATAAATTAGGTAGAGAATACATTTAAAGATTCCTCCTTATGTAATAGAAGTTAGTTAGTGGGGAACGACATACCACAGATGTCATGTGTGAAGTTAGTTAGTGGGGAACGACATACCACAGATGTCACGTGTGAAGTTAGTTAGTGGGGAACGACATACCACAGATGTCACGTGTGAAGTTAGTTAGTGGGGAACGACATACCACAGATGTCACGTGTGAAGTTAGTTAGTGGGGAACGACATACCACAGATGTCACGTGTGAAGTTAGTTAGTGGGGAACGACATACCACAGATGTCACGTGTGAAGTTAGTTAGTGGGGAACGACATACCACAGATGTCACGTGTGAAGTTAGTTAGTGGGGAACGACATACCACAGATGTCACGTGTGAAGTTAGTTAGTGGGGAACGACATACCACAGATGTCACGTGTGAAGTTAGTTAGTGGGGAACGACATACCACAGATGTCATGTGTGAAGTTAGTTAGTGGGGAACGACATACCACAGATGTCATGTGTGAAGGAGCACTAGCCGACTCGAGCCTGGGGCTCTGGCAAGTCTTGCCCTTCTCTCCAATCCCTCCGCTTTGCTAAAAACCAGTGGATCATATTTCTACAGCTGGCTACCAAGGGCTATTCCTT
Organism: Peromyscus eremicus; assembly: GCF_949786415.1. Classification (NCBI taxonomy): domain Eukaryota; kingdom Metazoa; phylum Chordata; class Mammalia; order Rodentia; family Cricetidae; genus Peromyscus; species Peromyscus eremicus. Next base: position 54,724,816 of record NC_081433.1, on the reverse strand, counting down.
ATTTGGCCACTTCTTCCTCCTGAGGCTTACTACCAAGATCGAGCAATTAAAAGTCCTCTTTGGTTCACCTAATTAACATGCCCAGTTAAACTTAAACACCTCATCCTAACATGGGGTTTCCCCCTTTACCTTTATAACCCCCCATTTTCCTATGTGCCACATCTGTCTTCCCTCTATCCAGAGGCAGTCCTTTGTCCTCCCACGACAAATACCCCTGTCCCCTTTCTCTTGTTCCCTTCCCTTTCTTCCTTGTCCCCTATCTCCTTTACCCACATCCTAGCTCATCCTAACACAGACCTCCCCTTCTTCTCCTCTTTAAAATTGCACTGCAAGGTCATTTACTGCTGTTTTCTGCCTGAGTCAGAAAGCAGTCATTTTAACTTTTCTTCCCTGCTTAATAAAGGATATCACTTTTGAAAACAGATGTTTGGGTGTGGTTTGTGCCTAACCTGGGGCCTGAAAGGGAGCCAGCCCACTTCAATATATACATAATCTGGGATGTAATATTCAGTCCTTTTTTGCCTTAAAGTATGCAAATATTTCTCCGTGGCCCTAGGTTGTTATATCACTATAAGAGTGATATAAGAATTTATTTTGAATGCCCTCGAAAATGATTGTATTTGGGCCATGAATAAACCCAATTTCTAAAATTTCACCTGTAGCTGACTGTTAAGTTTCTAGTGTAGAATTGACCTCTTAAAATGTCTTCCTCATCATATTCCAACATAAGTGTCATATTCTTCTAAACCCGAGCCAAGGCAATGCTCAAACAGTAAGAATTTAACTACATTTAGATCAGTCCTAAAAACCTCACCTTCTTTATCACAATGACTGGTGCAGAAAACAGACATTTGACACATTCTGATCCAATTAAAATGCTTAGGTACAAAAGGAGAGAGCCATAGTTATGCTCACCAAGCACACACGAACCTACCAATGCTCTGTGATCTACTATAGATACCGATCATCGCTCAGGTCTCTGGTTCTGGTTTAAGTAGCTCCAATATCCCTGCCTCTTTCTGTATTAACTCAGTTCTTTTAGCATAGAGGCTAAACTGCCGGAGCAAAGAGGAACAAAATGCAGAGACTGAAGAGAAATGCCACCAAGGTGGCTGAGTCACGGACCGACAGAAGAGCCAGCAATTATCCACCAAAGAAACCTTGGTGGAATCTTGAAAACATGAGAATTAGGCAAAGTCACTTGTGCGTTCCAAAGAACAGAAGAAAAGCCCTCATTGACAGCATAAAGAATGATCTTCCTGGAACAGCACCACACCTCTTCCTCCCCACACCAGCTCTCTCACCATGCTGAGAGAGAAAGACGCTAATGCGGAAACATCCGAAGAGAGAAAAGTCATGGGTAAAAGACAGCACCTGAACTCCAAGTTTGAAGATGTTAATGTTATAATCATGGAATACAGACTACTATATCCTAAATAGGAACATTCAAACACACACACACACACACACACACACACACACACACACACACGCACAACCAAACAAACAAAAGCAAAAAAATCCTTGCTAGTGATTAGGTAATTGAAAAATTTATAAACTGTGACACGTGGCAGTGGGAGCGGCACAAAAGTGGAGTATGCTTTTCCTTTCCATTTCCAGTTATCAAAATTAAAATGATATTCATTTAAAATAAACTGTTACAACCCTAAGACATTTAAGTTCGTCCCATGATAGCCACATCAAAACAAAATCTCGAAATAGGCACACTAGAAAATTAATACACTAAAGTTAAAAATCAGGGAATCTGAAAGTGTTAAGGCAAAGGAAGGCAATTTATATAAAACTTGGATGAGTCAGTAAGCAAGCCAGGAAACAGTAACAAAGCTGCCGTAGTCTGCACCTATCAGTAGTTGCTGTGAATTCAAGTGGGTTAAATCCTCCATTTGAAAGAAATAGAGTGGCAAGTTGGAAAAAAAACAAAAACACAAGAAAAATCCAACCAAGCAAACCAAAAAGAGAAGGTAAGACCCAACTGTACACTGCCTACAGGAGACTCACCATACATGTAAGGACATGGATAGTGAAAAACTGAACATATTGGAAATGGTATTCTGAGCTTGTGGAAACCAAAAGAAAATACAATTAACTGTACTCCTACCAGATAGCATAGACATCAAGTCAAAAACTATAAAAACAAACACAAGTGGCCTTTATGTAAGAAGATAAATATAAAGAGATGAATACAATAGGAAGCAACAACAATGGCAAACTTATATACATCCAATATTTTCACACCTAGGTATAGGAAGCACACATTAATTGATTTATAGTGACACAGACTACCATACTGTAAAAATAGAGGATGGCAGCAGCTACTTTTAGCCATTGGCAGATCATGCAGATAGAAAATCAATGAAGTAATAGGGATTTGCACTACACTTTAACCAAATAAATATGCCAGACATTTGCAGTATTCATCCTCTGCCCAATAGCTACATAATATAAAATCTTCTCAACTACATGTGAACATTCTCTAGACTAGATCATATTTGCTAAAAACATAGCACTAACAATTAAAAATAAAATCTTTCCTAGGACAACAGAATGAAACCAGTAACATGAAAAGACCTGGAAACTATAATTATGTACAAATTAAATATTTTCCAGAAGACAAAACAATAAAAAATTTTAAAGTAAATGAAATAGAGACATGCTTATAAGATACAGCAAAAGCAGTTCTATGATAAAGCTTCTAATCGATTGCATCCAAAGAACAGAATTCATGTGTTTTCTTCACAGTGTTTTTTAAGGAACTAGATGCAAGTACAAACCAAAACCAACATTAGTATAAGGTAAGGGATAATACAGAGCATGGCAGAAAGAAATAAAATGGAGAGTTTAAATAATACAAAATAAAAGTTAAATGAGGAGTTATTTAAAAATCTAAGAAACTGACAGATTTTTAGAGTAAAACACAGGGTGGATAAGAGCAAGACAGTGACAGAGAAAGACAGAGGGCAGGAGAGAGGAGGATTGAGAATTTCACTGACTAGCACTTACAGTGATGCTGACCTGATTTTCTACAGCAGAGAATATGAAATGCACCAGCAGCTTCATAACCAACACTCTTCTGGACTCTCTTTAAATGTTCTGTTCATCAAAACCAAATGTCAGCTACCCCAGGAGTGGGTCTTCCCGTCTTCTCCTCCTCCAAGCTAAGCTCTTGAATCCTGTTTGGATTCTGTTTCCTATTGCATTCCCCTCGTCCTTTCTCTCTTTAGGGATGGGAAACAGAGAATGCCAGCACCAGGCAGTATTTCTCCTTCAGTTACTTCATTCTTCAGATTTTCTCCTTATGAGAAAAAAAATAAACAGAGAACTAAAGAGATGCATTAATAGTAAACGATGGTAGTGTCATAGGTAAAATACTTCAATCCTTTAGCTCACTAGCCTTGAGTTGTTCATTATATCAGCCATGTGATTATCCCTGGTATATCTGAATTTTAAATATAAAGTTCATGTGTGTGGTACAGTTCATTTGGCCAGCAGCAGCAGCCATTTAATAGCTGAGCACAAGTTTCAATACTTAGGGTAAATCTTGTGCAAATTGTACAGTTAGGGGTGTGTGTGTGTGTGCATACATACATATATTTGTACATATGCTTGTGTGTGTTACACACAGGGACATATTTCACAAACCATTAATGTTATTAAAGAAAATGGATGTTATAAACTTAATTTCCTGTTATAAGATAAATATTATAAATGCAGTAAAATTTTAAGAAGCATATCAATGCTAATATACTTACTTACCCTGATGGTGCATTCCAAGTTGTCCAGACGTCTTCTCTGATTTTCAAACCAACAAACTCCATCACAAATGGAGAAACCAGATTGTCATTGTGAGGATGAATCTTCAACCTTCTTCTTGCAATTTAAATGTTCAAGTGTAAGTGTACATGTGAAACCTACGTGTACAAAATTTCAGACCCAAACCTCCTTTTGATCCAACCAAAATAGATATAATTGGTAATGATAAAAACTAGATTAGTAAAACATATTTGAAAATAATATACTATCAACTATCAATTCTGTGTTGCAATTACTCATGGAACAGAGAATTCTACCCCCAATGTCACACCTTACTGCATTTTCTATTAGAAAGGGGTATAGAAACAAGTTGTTGGCTTCTGAGCCTAGGTTTAGTTTTTAGCAGGTCTATAGTTTCTGTAGTCATTGTCTAGGTCCTTGAGAGCATAATTAGCTGCCCTCAAACCAGACATTTGATACCTATAGCAAAGGAATTTCTTAGCAAGGAAAATGCAAACCACCAAAACAGCAGTTCGGTTCATTCTCCTGAGTAATCAATAATCACTCCATTTGAAGGAGCTTGAATAGGTAAAGGAAGAAGTGTGGCCCCCATCATATCCTAAATCAAGCCATCAATCTGGCTTCTACAAGGACGGATGGAATCTGAAGGTGATTGTATATTTCCACACATTGTACTACACAGCCAGCTGTTTGCAGCTGCTGTGCCAGATGTAGTGGTGTTCTTTATAAATTTGGCCTCAAGTACTAGTGTAGAGGTTTGGTAAATGTCTTATTTTGTACTCAGACTAGATAAGACAGAAACGTTTATGTAGAATGGGCAAAATTAGGTATTTACAATTTTCAACTTTCTTTCAGAGTTCTGTTAACTTTGCAAATTACAAATAACCTAAGAGATCTTGACCAGCTGGAAATCCTACAAAACTTCACAGTGATTCATATCATTGATAACACTGTGTGAATTGGGTTGATGTGTAAGTGATAGCTAGAAAACTAGAAGCCCTACTAAGCCATAAAATAACTAAAGCACACTCTATAAAGTAAGAGGTAACTATCTGCAGTGGGCTGCAAGAATGTATTACAGAGACTCAGTTGTATATAACAAGCTATACCTTGATTGACCAAGGAGTCCTTTAAGAGGAAGCCATTTATCAAGGAATAATTGGTGTTATTTAGCTTTTAATATGTATCAGCTGTCTTCTGCTATGAAATTCTTGTGTGTTCTTATACTACTATGCCATATGGCAAACAGTTTAGCTTCTCAGACCTACTGCTGATCCACTAGGTAACAACCCTGCAGAGTCTAGGAGACAGGCAGACTGTAGATACATAGCTTTGTTTCTTGTGCAAATGAAGCTCAGACCATCCCTTATCTTCAGGCCTAGTAGCATTGCAGAGCTAATGACTGAGGACAACAGGGCTTTTTGCATAACCAGATGCAATATGGACTGGAGCAGAATTCCTGGGCAAGGCAGAACAGTAGCCGGAGAGAAGGGAAGAAGGCAGAGTTTTTGTAGATGGTAAGGCAGAATGGCTCAGGATGAGGAGTGAGGAACAAGGAAGAATTTTTTGTAGATTGTAGGTGAATCAGGTAAGGAGAGGAGAAGAGGGAGGAAAGATGGAGGACAAAGGAACAGGGGATGAAAAAGAGATCAAAAGCTTAAGAGCTTAATTATTACTAGGGCTATGCAGAGACAGAAAAAGAAGGGACAGAGAAGAACTGAGTGTCAGAATGGGACTGAAGCTGGATAGATAGAAGTTTGTTATAGAAAAATAAAGTAAACAGACAAAAGAGCATGGTGTGCATAGATTCCTTTTCCTCAGATAACCCCACACCAAATGTAGCATCTTCCCCAGGACCCTGGGAGAGATTTTCACAGGACAGGTCCCAGGAAAAATTGTGTCAACTATCTATACCAATGTTCATGGGCCAAGCTAACATATCAATAAAATAACCAGGCATCCCATATTCAGAGATGGAAAGAACATCATGCATAACCTGAGAATACATATTGCACTTTGCAACTCTACCACCAAGAAAATCTAATGTCTAATATGCTTTTTGTTTTCACACGTGGGTGAATTGGAAGTTTTCCAGCTTTGAGAAGATCCCAGAGAAGGAAAGTCCTCTACAGTAGATCCAGACTTCAGTAAAGATAATCCTATCACTTAGGCCACATGATCTATAGTCCCTGTAATACTGGGGCTATTAGTAGGAATGAAATATGCCATCTGGGACTCTCTAGTGAAGTAAGTGATCACAGGACAAACACTTGGAATTCTGGAAGGAAACTCTTCCATCAGCAGGGAAGAACTGTGTATCTTTGAGAAACTCTTCCTGGCATGCTCCCGGACAGTGGGAAAAACAGAGCGACAGTGGGTTTTACGAATCTGTAACATTTGATCTGATTTGACAGACTCACTATATCATAAAGTGAGGTGAGTCCAAGAGCAATTCATTGCAAGATAGAGTATATCTCAAACCTGCCATGACCTAGATATAAAGGCACATGCAAGCCAAATGACTAGGTAAACTAGATCCACACCCACCATTGCTGTCCATACTTACTAGTTAGCAGAAGATTTTAAAAAAAATTCCTTCTATTTTCAGGGATATGAAGAGTTTAAGCTGAAAATGGCTGAAACTGCATAGCAGTGTCACTTGGGAAAATCCATGAAAGATTATGGGAACTGAAAAGAAAAGACTCCCCAATGGACAGGGATCCACCTGACAAATCTGGCAGCCCACTTTGTATACACAGAAGTGAGCCTGTATAGAGAGCTCAAGGTAATACTGGCTGCCTGAATAAACATACCTGGATTTGATTGAAAGAAGTTTAAAAGATTATGGATAAAAAAAAAAAAATTGACGTGCAAGCATGGGAATGTATCTATGCAAATGAGCTAAAGAATGTGTTTTATATTACATATTAGAGCTTACAAGACAGTGTCTACCACATAGCAAGTACATTTTGGCCAGTTGTCTTCCATTGATCTGCCATTAGCCATGCCAGCATGGACATCACAGACAGATGGGCTTAATCAATTCAGTGACCAAAATGAGAACAATGTTACAGACTTCTACTGACCAAAGATGCCTTCCCTACTGTTGCAACTGGGTGTTCTATCTTCCAGAAAGAAAAACCAATCCGAGAACACCAGAGAGAACTTTTCCTGAAGAAGATAGAGAGTCATGTGATGTCAAGTTGACTACCTTGTTTTTCTTTTGACCTGAAGAGAGTAAATTCTCATTCTAACAGGGGTAGATATCTATCATGGGTGGGAATTACCATTCTTACTAACAATACACAACAACTATAATATCCAAGGATGATCGAAGTGTTTGATTCTCCAGTGTAGTAGCTCACTAAGGACCCAGAACTCTCCTTAGAGCAAAGGAAGTGAAGAAGTTGGTCCATCATACAAACACCAACAGAAGTGGTTGGCCTGCAAGAATATGGTTAAGAAACAGATGAGAAACAATATTCAATAAAGATAGGGCTTCAAATTTCAGGACATGTGTGTAGATTGAGTCTTTCAATAGCATTATACAGAAAAAAAAATGGTTCTACTCTACCATAATTGTGGTTTTTGTTTGTTTGTTTGTTTTGTGACAGGGTCTAACATTATAACTAGGATGGCCTTGAACCAGTAAGCTCCTTGTGTCAGACACTCAAGCGCAAGTATTATTGGCATGCACCACCATGCATGCCCTACTTTTCTTCATGACCCACTGGGGATTTTGTCCCACCTGTCACTGAAACTCCAGGCTGCCTATATAGATCTAGTCCACAAATTTCCAAAGTTTAGCAATGGAATTCTACTGAACCACATACTATGGCTCCCATCTGTGCAGCCAGGCTCTGAGAGGATTCATCATCCTGACAACAGGAGGTAATCACAGAAGATAGCTGGGCTCTATCAAACTGTGTTAACAGGGAGGAATATGTGTGACATTGACGTTCTCCATGCTGGTAGCTGATGATACTCTGATTCTATCTAATGTGATGTTAAATTGAAGAGACAAGCTATCAAAATCTGAGGAACTACGGACAAAAGAATTCAAAGTCTTCAATGTGTGGTTCAGATAATCCTACCAAACAAATCTTGAAGACCAGCATTGGTGGTCCATCTGAGGACTAGCAGAATCTAAAAACAACTTCCTTAGAGGAAGAGTATGAGTACAATATTGTAACAAGGCCAACCACAGTAGTTGGTGCTGTTAATATATTACTAAACTTCTTCTCTAATGCCTCTTAAAGGGGAAGCCCTTGGGAATCCTGGACTAGCTATTACTCAAAGGTCTAAGAGAAACTTGAGACACCATCACAAGAGAAAGAGTGCTGTGAACATAGAGACAGATGACTACCCAGATCTCACCTTAAGAATCGAGTTTGTCGCATCATCTGGGTGAGCTAGTCCTTCAGCATCTGCCTCAGCTACAGATAACAGGCAAATTCAAATACATGCTGTCCTGGGGAGGGGAGCATTCAGTGCTTACCATGAGGTTGTCATGAAGTTCTAGCCATTTTCCTGTGATTGTCAGGCATCAGCTCACCAGACTTTAGATGCATACTTCAGAACCTGTGTGTTGCTGAGGTTTCATGGTACCTTCTCTCTCTGTCCAGTGCTACTACCTTCATGTCCATTATGTTTATGGAGGCCCTCATTGACTATCTTCATTTCCAACATCTGTTTGACACTTCTAATATCACTTCCTATAATCTTCTCTTTATTAATAGTTGTTTTATATTCAAAAGTCTGAGGCTGACACTTGGCTAAAGCCACATATCACAGTCCCACACCTTACTTTTAAAAGATTATTTATTATTCTCTGTCTCTGTCTCTGTCTCTCTCTGTCTCTCTCTGTCTCTCTCTCTCTCTCTCTGTGTGTGTGTGTGTGTGTGTGTGTGTGTGTGTGTGTGTGTGTGTGTGTGTGTAAAAACCGTAGCATGTATGTGACGGTCAGAGGACAATGTTCAGGACTTGGTTCTCTCTGTCCACCATGAATACCCGGGAGCAAACTCAGATGCACACATGTCAGGCTGTGTGACAAGTGCCTTTATCCACTTAGCCATCTGGCCAGCCCTGAGTTTCTTTTTTTTTTTCTTTTCTTTTTTTTTCAGTTCCTGTCTTTTTATTTATTCATACACAACTACTTGTCTTCTGGTTTATTGAAGCAGTAAGTCAGACAGCACTTGCCACAGTAATGTATGTCAAAGTGGCTAGCCATGCAAACTCCAGCACCACACTCATCAGAAGGACACTCTCGACGAAGACGGCTAATTTTGCCATTTTCATCCACCTTATAGTACTTTAGTACAGCCAACTTAACCTTCTTCCTCTTATGCTTTTTCTTCTTGGGAGTGGTGTAAGACTTCTTCTTCCTTGCCTTAGCACCACCACGAAGTCTCAACACAAGATGGAGGGTGGACTCCTTTAGAATATTGTATTCAGACAAAGTACGGCCATCTTCCAGCTGCTTACCAGTGAAGATCAGCCTCTGCTGATCAGGAGGAATTCCTTCCTTATCATGGATCTTGGCCTTTACACTTTCTATAGTGTCTGAGGGTTCAATATCAAGTGTGATGGTTTTCCCTGCATGGGTCTTCACGAAATCTGCATCTTGGTCGAGGTTCCACCCACATTCACAGATGGTGGATCAGAAAGGAAGAGCCTCAAGGGCCAACGGGGCTTCCCGGCCCGAGTTTCTTTTTCTTAAACCAAGCCTTCTAATATGATGTGTTCATGACCTAACCAGAAACACTTCTACTTCAAACACTGGATTACACAAAATGATAGAAAAATCTAGTTACTTTTCCTTTAAAGTCAATTTCCAATTTTTTTTTTTAAATATCAAGAGAAATATAGAACACATTTAGCAGGAATTTTGATTCCTTGGAGGAATGCATTTTACTTGTGGTTAATTTGAGACACAGGGAGCTAGTGTTGGTCAGCTTTCGTTGTTTTAGAAAGTGTGCAAGACAGTAAACAGAAAAAGTGGAATGATTCATTTTGGCTCACAATTTCAGAAGTTTCTATCTGTGGCCAGTTGTCCCTGTTGCTTTTGGGTCTTTGACCAGGTGGTATTTCATGGCAGTGGACACTGGGCAGAGGAAGCTCCTCATTTCACAGCACACAGAAAACAAGGACATAGCCAGAGAATCCCAATGGCCCCTTCAAGGTCACTGTGCCAAAGATCTAAATTGCTTTCACTACACCTGGACTCCTCAAAGTTCCACCACCTCCCAACATCACCAAAGGGAAGCGGCAAGCTTTCCACTTATGGGCTGTTGGGAGCTGTTCAAGATTCTTTCTTTTTTCTTTTTTTTTTTTTTTTTTTTTTTTTTTTTGGTTTTTCGAGACAGGGTTTCTCTGTGTAGCTTTGCGCCTTTCCTGGAACTCACTTGGTAGCCCAGGCTGGCCTCGAACTCACAGAGATCCGCCTGGCTCTGCCTCCCGAGGGCTGGGATTAAAGGCGTGTGCCACCACCGCCCGGCGCTGTTCAAGATTCAAAGTTCAGCAAGTGTGTGTGCTGTCCTGAGAAAGCATAGTTCTGGTTACTTACCATCTAGCCACCATATGAGAGACAGTAGTACATGTCCTGGCACAAATATTCAAGAGGTTTTATGAAAGGAAAATTTAAGGTGAGTGCATTCCCACTCCAGCTTTGGTTTGTTTTCAATCTGCTTTAGAGCAGCGTTAGCATTTCTCAAAAGGCTACAGCTGAATCTTTATGCGTGTTTGTTGTTTTTCTTCTTCCCCAAATCATGAAAGATTAATTACAATTTCCATGAGCATTTGTGTGGACTGGGAACTCATTTATTCTCCTTCAACTAAACGCACTGAATGCTTACTAGGTAGCAGGGGTTTGAATAACAGGAGTTAGTGATATAAAGTTGGTACAATGTAGCAATAACCCCCAACTAGAAGGGAAAGTGAAATATTCCATTCTTCCTCCCTATAACAGGGGAAAGGAACCACCACCACAGAGTTTCTGCATAATGAATTCCCTTTAAAGACTCAAAAAATAAAAAGGAAGGAAGGAAGGAAACACAGAAGGAAGGAACAAAGGGAAGAAAGAAGGAAAAATGTTAAATGCAGTGATGGGCAGGTTTATTGTTTTGATTGTAATCATTTCATGGTGTATATCAAATCATCATATTATATATTTAAATATGTATGTATTTATATACTATATATACACAAAATATATCTACTATAACACACACACACACACACACGCTTTGAGTCAGGTTCTTCTTTTTTTTTTTAATTTTTATTTTGCAATATAATTCAGTTCTACATATCAGCCACGGATTCCCTTGTTCTCCCCCCTCATGCCCCCCTCACCTTCCCCCCAGTCTGCCCCCCATTCCCATCTCCTCCAGGGCAAAGCCTTCCCCGCAGACTGAGATCAACCTGGTAGTGAGTCAGGTTCTTCTTATGTCCTCTAGCTTGGCCTCAACTGGCAATCCTCTTTTCTTATCCTCTTAAGTCCTGGGATTATAGGCTTAAGCCACCTTATCTAGAACAAATATATACATTTTAAAATTATACTTTAAAAGAGAAGATGAGGGCAGGCAGGAGGAGGATAGGGATGAGGAGAAAGGGGAAGAGAAAGAGGCAATAAGGGCCTCCATAAATATACTGGACACGAAGGTAGTAGCACTGGGCAGAGAGAAAGGGTACCATGCAGCCTCAGCAGCACACGGGTTCTGAAGTATGCATCTAACATCTGGCGAGCTGATTCACAGTGAATCTCTAGCCTTTTGTGATTTGAGCTGGAAACTTAAGGCGGGGATTATCAGGGTAGGAACTACATCGGCTACCTCTTGGTAAGATCTGAACAGGTACATCCAGGGTCCTCCTCAGAGTTCGGACGCCTACAGCCTTCACTACCGTCATCACTTCCCACTTGCACATTTTAACTAAAATTCTGAGACAGGTGAAAAATCCCACCTCACCTCTGGCTGTAATTCAACTAGATGCTGGCAATAATAGTCTAACATGAAACATAACTACAGTTCCTTAGCTGCGGTTCTGGTTTAAGTATAATTTATTAATAAAGACTTAACTTTGTACACAACTTGGCAGAAGCCAATGGTAAACAGAAGTAGAACATGTAGTGAGTATATACAAAAATATCTCTTAAAAAATTCAACAGCGAATATAGGAAATTTTGTAGGGTGTTTTTTTTTCTCTGATTAACATAGAGCTGGATATTTGCCAAGCAGACATCTCCTAAACCTTTTGCCATTATTTTATTTATGTCACATATCAAGTGCTTTCCTACTCTTTTTCCTTGAGGTAGAGAAATTGTTTTCTCCTTTCTCTGCAAATTAACCTCTAATAAAAGACTCTATCTATCCCCAACGCCCTTCAGTCTTGCCCCTGCTGACATGAAGGCAAGCACTGGTCGACGGAATCTGTACAATACTTCGGTCATCCCTGAGTAGAACAACAAAAGAGTCACATTGCAACGGTAATAAGTAGGACCTGCACCCTGAAAACTTCCATGGGCTTCTGATGCAGACCAATGGAACCTTTCCTTAGAGTGCTAGCCTCTAACTGTGTTGGGAAAATCAGTCTCGTGTAACACACACACAGAGATTGAGAGAGAGAGAGAAAGAGAGGGGGGAGCAAAAGAAAAAACAAAAACATTCTTGTTTTCCTAAATTCCTCAAGAAAATGGTATGGTCCGTTTGCAGTCTTCCTAAAATGGCAGGGTGGAGAGGAGAGAGCTCAGACTTTCAACTGTAACAGCGCTGCTAATTCCTAGGCAGATTAACGTGAGCAAATGTCTGGCAAGCAGAGCTCCTGGCCTGGGAAAACAATATCCACTTCTCCAGTTGTGAAAACTAGATACAGTAATAGTAGAACTGCTGTGTCCAAGTTCTTATTACTCTCTCTTGCTCTCCTCTCCCTTTCCCCTGTCTCAACCCCCACCTCTCTCCATTTCTCCTTTTCTCTTCCTCTCTCTCAGATTCCTGCATGTGGATGAAATGTGACCAACCCACTCACGCTCCTGTGGCCATGCCTTCCTCTGCAGGATGAACTGTAGCCCCTCTGGAACTGTAAGTCACAATAAACCCTCTCTTCCGTAAGTTGCTCTTGGTCCAGGCACAGCAACAGAAAAGTAACTAATACAAATCAACAGGCTTAAATTCCATAAGCTACATGAGTAGCAATGAGTGAAAGAGGCAAGAAAACTATATTGTGTATAAGGTCATGGTTTTCCCAAAGGAGGGAGTAGAAATTTAAACTCCCACGAGCAGTGATGAAATCGTCTCTCCATATTCTCAAATATAGTTTGAAGGTTTGGGGATAAAAATCGTTGCCACTTGTGTGTGAAGCAAACGTCTTCTGGTTGAAGCTCATCATTTCATTCCTATAATGGTGTGTTTTGATAAACATGTGACTCTTTGGCTTAATGAGGTCATTTATTAATCATAATATTTATGGCAGTTTTAGAAATGAAGAATAATGGATTTCTCTGTAGTTTTCAATATATAATAATTACTGCCATTATTATTAATTTTTTTAGTTCTCAGATTTATCAGATTTATCAACTGGATGCTCATTCTAAGCCTAGTGAAATTTTGGTTGACAATCTTGCATATGAAATATGACATCTGCATACTTTAAGTTTGTATGTTTCTTCTTGCGAAAATGAAGATTCTTTTTACATTTATCTATCTTTCCTATCATCTACCTGTTAAAGTTATTTATGTTCTTTTTCTTCTTGCTTTTTAAAGTTTTACTTATTATTATTATTTAGATTAGCCCTCTGTCTCGATGTAGCTGTTAACAGCGATGTTTTCCTATTTGTCATGTGAGATCTATTTTGCTGGTGATGTTGTCTTCGTTTGGTTCACTGATGTGACTAACAAGCAGTTTCCATATTTTATAGTTGGGTTTATCAGTCTTGTCTTATGTTGCCTCTACATTTTGAGTTTCTGATTGGAAGGCACTTCATGTATCTAGGTTAACGAGAACTCATTTTGATATCAGTTATGGATCTAATTCACTTATCTTTCCTTTTAAATGTCTGCCTATTGTATTAACACCACTTCTATAAAAGTCTATTGACATGAGAGATTTGAGATGCTTCCTCATCATGAACAGAATATCAACAAGTGTCCAGGCCAGCAATGGCCTTTCACACTCTCTATTGATTTACCCACCCTTTCATGTACTTTCATGCTATTTAGTGATCTAAGATTAATATCTTTGTTTTAATAACTGATTTTTGCTGCTCTGTCGTATTTCGTCCATATTTGACTTTCCATATTAACTTCAAAATAGATTTTCATAACTCTAAGGAAATAATTAACTTGATCCTACACACACACAAAACAAACATGTATTAATGTAACACTTGGCCTAAAAATAGTTAAAAGGCTTTTTGTGTTTCTGGGTTTTTAACAAACTATGTAAAACAGAGGTGAGTTAGCCTTTGAAGCTGTTGTGGATTTCCCCTGTGAATTATCTTGGACTTGAACGTGTGAGGAACGTTCTTTGCTTGTGACAGAACATTGTTTTGTTTATTTGGCCAGTGTTGCCAGGCTGACATGGAATTCACTATACAACACAAGGTGGCCTCACATTGTGCCTCAACACAAGGTGGCCTCACATTGTGCCTCAGTTTCTCAGATGTTGGAATTTTAGGTGAACCTCGCTATATCGGGCTAAACTTTCTGTCTCTGTTAACATTAGTTTCAGTTTTCCTAAAAGATCATTCACTTCTTCCAAAACTACTTACATATTTTTCTAACTCTTGAGTTGTATATTATTGGGGAATATTATTTTAAAGTGTGTTGCATTTTTTCCCACTGCTTTGGTTAACAATTCAAAGATGTGTTTGATTAAATAAAATTAACCTTCCAGCAGGAGGCTGAGTCAGCAAGTAGCTGACAGGAAGTGGTAAGGAGGAACCACAGGTAGCAAGGGTTTTTTAAGTGGAGGCTGAGAGAAGGACCCTGGGGTTTTTGGAAGACACCAGAAGGTGAGCTACTTGCTATTCAGCCTCTCTGAGAGAACAGAATTCCACCTTCACCATAGAATCCCGAGTTCTTTAAATTTAGACAAAGTTTCCCTTAGTGGCTTTGAAAGAGTCAGGCTGTGGCCCTTCCAGCCGAACTGCTGCTGGGAGCAGCTGAGTTACAGTCTCTAATTGGGACACCCATTGCTTAAAGGGGCAGTCACTGTAGATAATAAAAAACAGATAACAGTGTATTACTTTCCTGTAATCATAAAACATGGGGTATGTATTTAAGACTACATATTTTCCTCATTGCTTCAGTTGTATTGAGCTTTTTAATACATAAATTATTTAATTTCAATTTTATCTATTTTTTCCCCTAAGGGCAAATAATAACTATTTTATTTTATTTTCCAGATAGAAATAACATTTTACAAATTACTTGCTTCTAATTTTGCAATAAAGTTACACTTTTACTAAGTTTTAATTAGTAAATGTCAGTCTATTACTTCCGCTTGAAACTTGTAAGGCTTTGATCTGTGATGGGGTCAGTTTACACAAATGCCCATGGGTAATTGAGTGGAAGTTATTTTTCACTTCTGAGTTATTAATTACTGAAGCAGAATACATAATTAGAGTTATAAGATGTAACTAAGTGATTAAATTATTTGGCTTACTGAAAAGTCATATAATTACAGCTATAATGTAATTGATTTTACTTAGCCAAGTGTCATGGCTTGTGTTAGAATCTTTGTTCTTCTGTATTCTATTAACTTATTAAATCTCTAGCTTCTCTGTGTTGAGAGGGCATCTCCCCATGTTGTTCAGTGGACAGGCATTCCTTTCCTGTGTTATTAATGAAGTGTCTTTACCATTACAAAGAGAGCCTTCCTTGACCTCATCTAAATCTGAATTCAAATATGTTTCAGCTGTCCTCTTCTTCTAAAAATTTATTTTATGTGTATGAATGTTTTGCCTATATGTATGTATATGTACCGTGTGTGTCACTGATGCACTCAGAGGTCAGAAAAGGGGATTAGATATCCTGGAACAGGAGTTACAGATGGTTGTGAGCTACCACATCAGTGTTGGGAACAAAACCTGGGTCGTCTGCAAGAGCAACAAATGGTCTTAACTACTGAGCGACTTCTCCAACCCCATTCCTTTGTTTTGACAAAGAATTGGGTGTTATGGTTTGTATCTAAAATGTCCCCAGAGGGGTCATGTTCTCATGATACAATCACTTCCTCAAAGCTCCACTAATGAACGAAGCCATGGGACCAAGGCCACTTGACTGCTCTTTCTAAGTTCCTCTACCTCCTGTAACTATCATGAGACAACGTTGTGGGGAACAGTTGACAGACACAGAGGTGTTAACTTCAAAACTCTGAGGGGTGGGGGCTTTAAGACCTAAATATTTTTTTAAGGTATGTCCCCATTGACGCACTTCATCTAATTAGGTCTAACATCCTTAAGTTTCCATCACCCCCAAACTGGAAATCCAAAGTATACCCCCAAACTAGAAATCAAGCCTTCAACACATGGACCCCTGGGTGACATTCTAATCCAAGTGATAACAGCTTCTATCTATAACAAATTCATAGCTGTGATTTCTTACTCTTTATACTTGCTTAAGAAAGCTTTTATATTTGTTCTTTTAACTTACGTGGGCATATCTTTCATATATAAAATAAAGTAGGGTTGCAAAGTGAATGAACCTGGGAATATTTTTTATTTAATATGTGAAATAAGCCTACGTATAATAATTGATATAAATTATATTTTTATCTTCTACTTTTTCATCTATTTATAATTTATGTGCTTTTATTTCTACTGTGTTTTCTCTGCTCATTTTATTTTTTTCTGTTGTTATTTAAGAAGGTTCTTATATATTTTTTCTGAAACGGGCTCTGTTTAGTTTTGTTTAGATGTATAGCTTTCTGTCATGTTCTAGTTTCTAGTTCTGGTTCTGGTTTCTATTACACAGGTCCCTCCACTGTCCTATGCACAGCAGTCTATAATATTACATACTATTTCTGTGACCTACATTCCTACCAGTGTCAGATCTTAGATCTACTTTCTAAGTCCATTACATCCTCACGGCCCATTTCCCTGTATTTCTTAGGTTGGTGAAATTTTCCTTTCTGCAGAAAGAATCTTCATGGAAAGTTTTCCTGTACAAAAAGCTCAAAGTTTTATTTGTGTATTTGCATGCACACTACTATTCACGTACAGCTCCAAAACAAGGAGAATTTGGATAGATTGAAAATCCTTGATTCACGTTTTCTTTAAATACCCAGAAAGCTTTCTGCACTGTTATCTTGCTTTGTTTGTTTCGGGAAGTGTACGTCAAATCAATTTTTCCTTCACATAGAATCTTTTCCCCTAGGAGCCTCCAGGATATTGTCTTTGTACTTAAAGCACCAGAGCTTCTCTCCTCTACATCTCAAAATTGACCATCCAGGGCATTTCATCAGGTAAACAGTAGGCCTTCAGAAAACACAGATTTAGGTCTCATGTGTTTCTGGAGAGTCTTGTTGGGTGATAACTTTAAACAGTGGCGTTCTTTGCTTCTGCAGAAACTCTGACTGAAGACACACACCCGGTTTTGCTTCTTTGATAATCTTCTACATCTAGCACCTTATTGCTAGTGATTTCTGCCTTTTAAACATTTTGTTTGGGGTCTTAGCAGTTTTAATCTTCTCTTCACCAGCTTTTGTTACACTGCAAGGAAATGTGCTCCTCTGGCATCTTGTACTCGCTTCAGAAATGATGGTTTTTTCAATTGTGTGAGCTAATATTCCTTTAACTTTGTCTCTTGTCCTTGAACTTTCGAATTTTAAGGATATTTAACTCATGTTGGAATAATGCATTGCAGGTTTCATCTGCATTTTTTTCACTTTGTGGGAAATACTCTTCATCTGGTAAAAATACTAATTTTCTATCGAATACCTTTACTGAAGAAATATGCATATTAAAAAATTTTAATGTCCTAAAATCATCTAAAGTGTTTTAATTTTTCTAAGGTCAGTTCAGTTGCGATTAGAAAAATAAGTTACAATTTGTCATAAACAATTACATTTCTCATTTTTAATCATTCTAAAATTAATAGGCAAATCATGTTCTAGATGAGACTGATTATAAATATCAAATAGAAGTTCTGTTTTGTTTCTTGGTGAACAAGTTTTCATGCATGACATAATTGTTAAATTGTACGTGCTTTAAAATAGCAGAGAGCCGTAGCCCACGTTTTCATTTCTATCTTTGAGAGTGGGTTTTGAAACCTTAATGCCACTCTGACATTCTTAGTTGTTTAAACTGTTAACTGTCTATTCCTTTGGGCTTCCATAGTCTTTAATTAAAATCATAATGAAAGCTGCGTAGACTTCGCCCTCAAACTGAGTTTTTATCTTACCGTAAAGAATAGTTTTCTTGGAATATAATTACTCTTAAGTGAGTAAGACTAACAGTCAACTATGTGAGGCCTGATGGAAACACGCTAATGAGACATCTAACCTCTTTCAGATGAATAAGAGATTCCAAAAGATTTCTTTGAATTTCCCCCTTTCAATTATTTCCATTTATGAATAAAAGACTGATAGAATATAAAGGAATATTTAATAGAAATAAAAATAAATCATTCCCTTATGTCATTAAATTAAGGTTTGAAGCAAAATAAACTAAGCCAATTGTAATTCCAGCATGGACAAGAGTGGGGAGGAGGTTTGGGAGGTCCTACTCTAGCTGAGAGAGTATTGGCAACTGACAGCTTCTAGGGCAGGGGGAAGGGAGTCAGTTTTCTTCAGGGATTTGGACCCAAAAGCCTACCCATATTCCAGTCCATGAACCTACATCCATGTACATACAGCCAACATCAAGTGGGCTCAGTGAGGGGTGGATGAAGTTGGGAAGAAAAATGGTGATAGGGATAAGAACTGGAGGGAAGAGAATGGGGTGGAGTTCATCAAAACACAGGATATCCATGAATGAAATTCTCAACCTAAGCAAAATAAAACAAAATTGCTATCTGATAATTCCAGAGAACATGGGACAAATGATAAGTCTTGGAATCTGGGAGGGTGGCTAGATAAGCATGACTTATGATTCATTGACCTCCGCATACAGAATTCCAATACACAGTGTTTAATGACTTTATATAACTTCAACATCATTATGTGAGACACACAGTTAATACCACTGAAAGACACTATGCCCGTACATTGAAGTTGACAAGCACACTTTACATTTTCTAAGTAAAAGGATAAGAATAAGTGAACTCTAATTAGTCCCAACACATTTTCTAAAAGAGGTGTTTATCTCATTATATTTCACTGGTTTAGCTGATGTCTGAGTTAAAGACATTAAAAAGAAAACCTTAGAATGGTTATAGATTTATGTATGTGAACAATCTGAAGACCATCACAAAGAAATTACATATTTAATCTCTTTTATTTATCAAAAGGAACTTACACAATCTTAAACAGTAACATGAATAAACATACCATTTATACTATTGCTTATGGGTTGTTTATTTCAATTTATTGAAGACTCAAAAATAGAACATTGGCCCATTTTCAGGGCACCGGCTATACTAAGTTTCCTTGTTATTTCTCCATCTCAATGAGTTACCAATAAATGATACTCTCCCATAGCTGTTTTGTTTAATAATTAACCATTTCATTCAGAGTTGATCCTTCTTTTTTATTGTCTATATTTTTAGATCAGCCATTTATGAGCTTTCTGATTTTCAAAAGTTTAGTCTTAATTTATTCAGATAGTTATTATATTATTTACCTAGCTTTAATGTACTAATAAAATGGTGTCCATTTTAGCTAATGTTTTCAAAGCCAAATTAACTCTACAGTCTGCAACAGGAATAAAGAAAAGTAGGACCCTTTCTGCTCGAACAGCCGTTACTCTTGATGACTACTCTACCTGTGTTGAAGCTCATCCATACTCGGCCTTCTTTATTCCTGGTCCCTTTCCTCTCCCAACCCTTTCTTCTCCAGTGCAGCTGTACTGTCGATCATACTGTTCTCAAAACATTTCCACCTCTGAAGCTTTTTAAACACCTTGCCGAAAACTCTGTCTTTCCCATTGCTCTGGCTGACTGACCTGTTTCTCTCTCTAATTTAAATCTTTTACTTCATCTGACTTCCAATACGTTTATTCCATTAATCAATTATAGTCCAGCTGGGCAGTGGTGTACATGTCTTTAATTCCAGCACTCAAAAGGTAGAGGCAGGCAGATCTCTTTGAATTTGAGGCCAACCTGGTCTACAGAGAAAATTCTGGGACAGCCAAGGCTACACAGGGAAACCCTATCTCAAAAACAAAAGTAAATAAATACAAATAAAAATAATGGGAATCAATTACAATCCTTTAAAATCTTCTTGACCTTACTTCTTAGAAAAAATTTGGCCAACATTATTGATGAAAATCCTTGAGAATTCCATCTTCTTCCTTACTCCCTTTTTTCTAGTGTCCCATCTCTCTAGAAAATAAACCATATCTGTTTGCATTAAATTATCTGTGTTGCTATTGGCATCCAAGAAACTTAACATTAACAGAGAACATCATACCTATAGTCTGATTGAGTTTACACTCATGACCATAAATAACAGATACTCATACTGACTCATGACAGCTAACGTACTTTAGTGAGATTAATCTTTCATTCTCAGAAAGTGTCTATTCCATCTGTGATCCTCACTTTCACCAACTATCAGCATCACTCATGCATTTTCAAAGTCATTTGATTTCTTTCAAAAATTAAAGAAAATCATGAAACAGAAACTCTATTATCTCTAGGTACCAATTATTTCATCCACATGTATATTTATCCACTGTTTGTGCTGTTGAATAAAAACCAAATATGACTTAGGTAACAGAAAACTTTATTCAAGTGGATTTTGTGATAAATGGAGTGGAGATTATCACAGCAGGGAGAATGCTCAGACCATTGAATTTGCAGGCATCTGAAGACCTAGACTGAGCGGAATTTTCCTTCATAAAAGTTAGAAAAAGCTAGGCTGTGTCAAAAGAGGCATTTGCCGTGAGCAAAAGGAGGCAATATTCTCTCAAAACGAGAAAAGAATAAACAGCTAGAAGTAAGACTGTGAAAAAGTCAGTGTGGAGTGATGGTGGTATGTCTCTAAGGGATCATTTTGCTCAGTTGAATCTTTTTTTTTTTTTTTTTTTTTTTTTTTTTTGGTTTTTCGAGACAGGGTTTCTCTGTGTAGCTTTGCGCTTCTCCTGGCACTCACTTGGTAGCCCAGGCTGGCCTTGAACTCACAGAGATCCGCCTGGCTCTGCCTCCCAAGTGCTGGGATTAAAGGCGTGCGCCACCACCACCCGGCTCTCAGTTGAATCTTATAAGAGGTAAGGAAGCCGCAGATGTATGCTAGTTCAGGGTTAAGATGGGCCCAAAATAAGGTGCCCAGAGGAGAAAAGCAAGTTGAAAATAAAAGCAAATTTGCCCAAACCAATTAGCAAATGTTCTAATTAAGTTATGGGTATAACAGTTCAGCAAAATTTTTATAAGACAGAGAATGGGAATTTGGAGGGTCTTTAATCCTATGATAAGTAAACAATGGAGAATCTTACATCTTGTCTAAGTCACATGAGGAGAGTTTGTTTCTACAGTAAGCTGCCTGATAAAACACATCATAGAGCATTTTATAAGCATCTTTTTCCAGGAGCAAAGCAGTCAGGTACAGATTAACACTGTGCTACTTCTTTGCATCTCAAAGGAGAAGGCATCATTTTGTAGTTCTATATCCATTCTCTCCTATCTGCTAACCCTTCATTTGGCTTCCTCCCTCATCCTCATAACCATCCTTCTTCATAACTGACTATTCCCAGAAGCTCAAGTAAATACAATGAGAAATCTCTTTGGCTCTGTCTATATTTCTTCTTTCTCCAAATCAGGCAGGCTATCCACACCACCTCAACCTCATTTCCATCATTATATAGTTTTGGTCATGTCTTTTCCTAATTCAGAATCAAAAATGACCTTCATGTTACTATTCTTAGTGGCTATTTTTATTTTCTTGTCTTCTATCTCTTCACAACCTTGGGCACAGTCAGCTACTGTCTTCTTGCTGAGATGCTCCTAGTCTTGCCTGCCAACACGTCACATGTGTCCTTCCCACACACAGAGCCTCACTTCCTGAAGCTTTCATCCCCCTTCAGTATAGACTTCTTTCCTCATTATTCCCAAGTATTTGAATTCTCAGGATTGCATATAGGCTCTTCCCCACTATTCATTCTCTCTGTGACCTTGTACATTTCAAAGATTTTGAGCCCTTTACATCTACTGGTTTTAAATTTTATATTTTCAACTAATATTTCTTGAGAGAACTTTAGACTATGAACTTTAGACTATGAAATAGAACTTGTGTGTGTGTGTGTAAATATACATGTGTACACATTCACATGATTGTGTGTTTTTGTGTGTATCATGTGTATATTTAGGCCATAAGACCAACTTACATGCTGTTCCTCAGGTACTGTTCACCTCATTTTTTGAGACAGTGTCTCTCACTGGCCTGGAGTTCATGAGTAAAATAGTCTGGCTGATGAACAAGCCCCGGGGATCCATTTGTCTCTGCCTCCATGGGCTGGGGTTACAAACACTCGTCACCATTCATAATATTTTTATATGGGTTCTGGAAAATCAAGCTCAAATGAAAATGCTTGAGCAACAAGCACTCACTGAATTATCTTCCTGGTCCCTGAAATGGAGCATCTAAGCAGTTGTCTGCAGCTGGATATCAACTGTTAAAAGTTGCTAACCTATGTGGTCCTGCTCTGCTGCTTCAGCTAGAGCCTCAAAAGAGACTGGTTTTCAAAATCATTTCTGTGCCTGATGTATAAAAAAAGTTGTGGAAACCAGTAAGTGGGGGATTATTAGAGACATGGTAGTTTGAACAACAACAACAACAAAAAAAAAAATGGCCCCCAGAGGGAGTGGTACTATTAGGAGGTGTGGCTTTTTTGGAGGACATGTGCCAATGTAGGGGAGGGCTTTGAGGTCTCATATGCTCAAGCTCCCCTCAATGTGACAGTTCTGTTGACTTTTTGTTCCCTGCAAACCAAGATATAGCCAGCACAATGTCTACCTGTACAATACCATGGACCCCAGCATGATGGTAATGGACTGAACTTCTGAAACTGTAGGCAAGCTACCCCAGTTAAATGTTTTCCTTACAAGAATTGTGGTCATGGTATTTCTTCACAGCAATAGAAAACTAACTAAGGCAACATCTCTGTTTCTGTTGCTTTAACCCCAGCTGAGGGAAGCATGCTACACACTTGGATTGAGGATGCCTACTGTGCAGTTCCACAGAAATAAATTCCTGATTCATCTGCCCAAGCAGGTTATTTAAAAGAAAAAAAAACCCTCAAATTTCTAGCAAGCTTCTAGAATGAGAACTAAAAATTGTCAGAAAGTTAACAATACACTGCCTTGGCTGCTTCTCTGTAGCAGCACTCAAATTGTTATCATGAGATCTTACTTCCTTGTTCTTTATTATAACTGCATCATCATTGACCTGTAAGCAAGTTCACGTGTTTGTTTTTCTGAACAAAATACTTCTAACCATACAGTTTGTAGCTGTTAGAATTATGATCCTATGTGTCATTTTGCTGACTGTTGTAGTTTAATGTGTAGTAAACGTCTTCAGCTTAAATTTGTGCAAAAGAAAAATATCTCAATGTCCCTCCAACAAAGTCCTCAATCTCAACAACTATTACAACTTGCCAATACACCTACCTAATTACCAACATGTGGAAGTTGTCTTCAGTACATTCACTTTTAACACCCAAATTGCAAACTCACAGCATCTATACCTCAAAGATGCATACCTGCCTCTCTGCAACTGTTCTGCTAAAAACCATGTTGTCGATGGTCCTTGGAAAGCATCCATTTTCCCCCAAACTTTCACTTTCCTTCCTCTAGAATATTCCCACATAGCATATTGTAGTAATACCTTTTCACTGGGGTGATAATGACTTGGAGACTCATTATTAATTATAAAAGCTTGGCCTTAGCTTAGGCTTGTTCCTAACTAGGTTTTATAACTTAAATTAACCCATATTTTTTAATCTACATTCTTTCACAAGATTTGTTACCTCATCTCTGTACTGTCCATCCTGTTTCTTCCACATCTGGCTGGTGAGTCCGCCTTTCTTCTTCCTAGAGTTCTCTCTCTGTCTGGAAGTCCCTCCTATACTCTCCTGCCTAGCTATTGGCTATTCAGCTTTTTATTACACCAATCACAACAATACATCTTCACACAGTGTACAAATATCCCCACAACAGCATATACAGATAAGACCAATGTAAAAAAACATGTAATTACTTAGCCATGACTCAAATTAATCTGTAAATTCAAGGCTGACCTCTATTTAACTTTTCAGTTATAACCCATATCATTCATCTACCCTTAATTATGTTATAATTGTATTTGTTGATAAATAATACTAAGGTTCTATTTGTGACTTGGAATTTTTAATACAGTGAAAGACAGTATTAAAGCTTGCATGTTGTTAGAGAAGACAGTACATAGAATTAGTGGATAAGCCATCTGTTACATTAGACAATGAGTACTCTATAAAGAGAAAGTAAAGCAGAACAGAGCAATATGGAGACTCAGGATAAGGAGATCAGTTCCAACAACACACCACACGGGTATCATTAGGGATTTTGTCTTAGTCAATGTGGGATCCCACTCCTAACCCTAGCAGACTTACAGGAAGCTCTTAAACATTGTTATGCTTGGTAAGAACTTGATGGAGGAATAAAATGCACACAGTCATTTTAGATTATTAGAGTACACTCAAAATGATTTTAAAATATTTATTATTTCACCTTTATACAAATTTTAAATGCAGATGAGAAACTCTGAAAACACCATACTGATATTTTGGGGTTTTTTTCCTGAATGCTTTTGTTTTAATCATGATATTTGACTTCCTAATTCTAAGAGAAAAGTGAAAGGTCTTAGTGACATTTATATTAGAAATCTGAAATATGGTAGACACATTTTTATTCACATGTGAGTAGAAATATTTTTTTAACTAAGTAACTGATTCTATAACGGAATTATTATTATTTTTTATTTCTTGGGTACATTTTGGTGTTCTGTCTTGAAGAGAAGGTTCAGTAGATAGATGGGAAATGTCAGAGTAAGCTTTTTAAACACGTAGTCCATTTTAATTTGTTTTTATTTATAAAATTAGGTAAATCAAATGTTAACATGGACAGAGTAATTATTTGACTGTAATGAACTTCCTGTGCTCAAGTGTTACATTTCTGAGAGATTAAAGCTGTGTCTACAGAATGATAAATGAAGCCAATTAGGTTGTCATTTATTATCAAACAATGACTCATCGACTCATCACATAAAAACAATCAATTTAACTAGTTGTCAGTAAAATCTAATAAATCTCTAATTGGTCAATTTAATAAAAGAATTAAAATTGTAATTCATATGAGCTTCTCTTTTAAAGCCTTATTTAATTTCTGAGTATTATGATAATGGTATCCTTGACAGTACAATGAGTAGTTTGGCTGTTTCTCATAGCAACAGTATGAGTCAGCCCTATTTTGATCATGGTTGAGTTCACCAAGCCTTCACCTTATCACACAGTCAAAACCAGTTCTGCTACTCCATTTTCATTATGCACAAATGCATTTTCTTCAGCAAGTATACCGAACTTGAAATTGGGCAAGTGGCGTGCAGTTAGCTGACATGGCTTGCAAAGTTGTGAGGTAAAATTTTCTAAAGGATGGATCATGAAAGCCAAGGAAAATGCCCAAGGTAGGAGAGTAGTCATGAAAAGCTTTATGAAAATGCTGACTGAGTCTATGTCATCTTTTTAAGACAGAACATGAACAACTAGCATCTATCTGTAGCTTAGAAACTGGTTACACAAAGCCTAGAATCCTCACATTATGGGAATCATCTATGGTTTCTGTGCTTTGGTAGCATTGACGTCACATCACCTGCCTTGTTTCTCTCAGTTCATTCCTTCTGTTCTTTCACATTCCTTCTAGAACACAAATCTAAGTTGGACTAGACTTCACCTTTTCCTCCCAGTTTTGTATAAATGCCTCCCATCTAGGTTTCACCTTACCGAGCTTGTAACCTGCATCCTGTTTTTAGATGGTAAAGAACATCTGCTGGAAATTGCTAAAGTTAAATAACACAGCTAACTTTGAAGGCTAGTATCCAATTAGTATGTTTTCAGACATGGCGTGTGAGCCTCCCCAGGGCTTCACAAAGATAGTCAGTGCTGTATTGATCAGGAAACCAGATCCATTAATGACCTATTCTCCTTGCTTTTTCTAAAATTAATCCCTAAGGAGCATGACTAGAAGACATGGGCATGGTAAGTGTACGTTACCAGTCTCATTACTAAGTCTCACAAAAACGTGAAAACGTTACATACCTTTTTAGTGCTGTATTATTCAGGTTCTCTAAAGGAACAAAACTTAATAGAATGTGTGGTGTGTGTGTGTGTGTGTGTGTGTGTGTGTGTGTGTGTGTGTGTGTGTGTGTGTTTATTAGAATTTTTTACAGGCTGTGGTCCAGCTAACCCAACAATGGCTGTCTACCAACAAAAGGTCTAAGAATCCAGTCAGGCCATGAGGCTGGATGTCCCAGCTGGTCTTCAGTATAGGCCAGAATCCTGAAGAAGTAGGCTCTAATGCCAGTGAAGGAATGGACTTGACAGAGAGTGAGAACAAACAGGCAAAGATATAGCTTCCTTCCTCCTTGTCCTTTATATGGGCTGCCAGCAGAAGGTGTGGCCCAGATTAAAGGTGGCTTTTCCCACCTCAAAAGATATGAATTAAAGGTGTGTGTTCTGACCTCAAAAATCCAGATTAGAAGTGAGTTTTCCCACTGCAAATGATTGAGAGAACGTGACCCACATAGTCAACTAAGCAGGGCTCACAGGGACGTACAGAGACTGAAGGGACAATCACAGGGCCTGGATGGGTCTGACCTAGGTCCTCTGCAGTTTTGGTGTTCTTATGGGAATCTACGAGTGGGAGTGTATGGGGGGGGCTGTCTCTCTTTTGCCTGCTCTTGGGACCCTTTCCTCCTACAAGGTTGCCTCATCCAACCTTGACATGAGGGTTTGTACCTAGTCTTATTATAACATGTTATGCTATGTTTGGTTAATATCCCTGGGAAGCCTGCTCTTTTTCTAAAGGGAAGCAGAGGAGGAGTGGATCTGGGGGAGAGGGGAGGAGGGAGTGAGGGGAGGAAGGAGTGAGGGGAGGAGGGAGTGAGAGGAGGAGGGAGTGAGGGGAGGAGGGAGTGAGGAGAGGAGGGAGTGAGGGGAGGAGGGAGTGAGGGGAGGAGGGAGTGAGGGGAGGAGGGAGTGAGGGGAGGAGGGAGTGAGGGGAGGAGGGAGTGAGGGGAGGAGGGAGTGAGGGGAGGAGGGAGTGAGGGGAGGAGGGAGTGAGGGGAGGAGGGAGGGAGGGGAAACCCTGGTGAAGATGTAAAGCATGAGAGAAGAATAAATAAAAAGAAAGACACAAACACACACACACACACACACACACACACAATCCCACTCACAGGTATACCCAGTCATTTGGATTTTAGTTAATTCTAGATGTAGTCAAATTTACAACCAAGAAGAGCCATTGCAAGTATCAAAGCATATATGTCATTAAAACAAAAATCTTGGCCCTAAACATTTACTCTATGATTAGTAGATACATGTGTATGTATATAGATTTCCATTGTGTAGAGAATACAATTCAAACGTACTAAGGATAGTAGGAAGGCATTCTACTTTCCAGCCTTGTTTTCCTCTTCTTCCTACAGAAAGCTTTATTTCTTGCAAGTGGTTAGACCTCTTCTTCCTCCTTTCTCCTAGCACCTGCTGTTTGCTGATGCTTAACACTAGTTGAAAAGTACACACATTGTTAATGATGTATTGCTCCAGGTCAGGTTTTCCACCGATGCCTCTGTAATACAAATTAGATATGTCCTTTCCTTTCATATGCCAAACCATAATATCAGAATAATCATCCTCTAATTAGATAAAACATAAGAAAGCCAGAGTATTGCTTCTCCTTCAATTTCTGATTAGCTACAAATACAGACCATGCACAATGAAGTCTGTGGATTAATGTCTCCTACACATCATTCCTAAAGGGACCTTTACTTTCTTTCCGTGGTGCTTGTCCCTCTGAAGGTAAGCATCCCTGTCCTCCTCGGCAACAGCAAAGTGATTGATGCATGTAAGAGTTCGGCAATGCCTGTCAAAGGAACTAAGGAATAAATATTGGTTCTCATTGTTGCAAGTAATTAATGGGAAAACCAAGATTTACTAGGAGGATATTAGGGCCTTTCCAGTAGCCAAGGGAAAAGCTGATCCAAGGCTTTAGAATACAGCTAGAAATGAGGCTTTTCAGAGAGTTCCTGTACACAAATTTTCTATGCCCCTTTCCAAATAAGATTGATTATCACTGCCCCCGACTCCCCTTCTCCCCTCTGCCTCTCCGCTGCAGTTTTTCTTTGTACTTTCCACATGCTCACAGTTCATATTTCTCTGACTAATGACTGATTTCTCAAAATTGCCTTCACAACGGTAGAAACTCATTTACCCTTAGGACAAGTGTTCATCCCAGAAGAAAAGCAAGTATGACCACAGGTTCAAGTGCCCTTGATACAGAGGTTGGGGAAGCAGCTCACTGGTGGAACACCTGCCGAGCATGCGCAAGTCCCCGGGTTGGGTTGGGTCTCTAGAAAGACAAGAAAACAAAGAAACAGAAATGGGCTGTTCTGGCTTCACTGTGAAATGCACATGATACAAATAAACCTGCAGTCACATGACTGTGAAAGTCTGTGGAGTTTGCATACCTTTTAATATGTCACCTCCTAACCCTCTGATGTGCCAAACAACCAGAAGTCTCTGAGCCATGTTTAGTAGTTTTAGTGAGGATTCTCTTATATTACAGCCCTTCTATCCTCCTTAGAGGTCAAGGGCCTCTAGAGGGTGCAAATTTAAAAGGCCCAACCTTCTAATCACATGATTGGTCCTTTGGCAATCACTGCCCATCCTGAAAGCATGTAGGGGCCAACCAACCAGGAGTCACATTACTCATGCAAATTAAAGAATACAGATTTTAGAACTCTATCAAGAACTAGGGACAAGTAATTAATGCTTTGTTTGATTTATTTTTAAATACTAATTAATTCTTGATTAATTGCAGATTAATTGCAGCAGAAATAGGAGATGAGGTTATCTTAAGATGCCCCAAGAAGATAAGGAGCTATGAGATGGCTTGGGTATGTTTGGAAGAAAACCAAGGCCCAGACGACAGCGGCAGGCCTGACTAATACCTTCTGCTTTGTCTGTGAGACCCTAAACAGACAGTTCGTCCACATGGTACCAGGTTTCTGAACTAAAGAACTGGATATAAGATATGCTTCATGCTACTAAGTATGTGGCTAAATACTGGGGAAGCAACCAGAAGCTAATACAGATGGCAAAAAAAAAAGACACAGAGCAAGGACACAATCTTCTTCAATGGAACATGTATTTGAATGGAAATTGGTGTAATTTTTGAGATAGAAGGGAGACCAGAAAACAGAAAGCAAAAGGCAGGAGTCATAATTAGTTTGGGGCTCTTCAATTTGAGATCTTTTGTAAGCTCAAGCTTAAAATAAAGTTATATTCTATGTAGGTCTGAAGCCTAAAGGGTAAATCAAGGATAAAACATACAAATTTATTGCCACATGGTTCTTAATTGGAGCCCAGTAAATGTATACTACTGCCTGCAGGTGGAGTCTAAAATGAGGAGAGGCAATTTCCTGGGGCTTATTTGTCTTAGACTTCCGAGTACAATCTCAAACAGGCTTAAAAAAATAAATAAATAAACCAATCTACTTGCTTTGTTCTCGTCCATCCACGTTAATACAGCAATTTTTGAAGGCCTTTGTCTTTCTTGGAGCACTTCAGGGGGTGAGAGGAGCCAACATATTCCAATACCCTGACATTTTGCCAGCATGTCTGCTAAAGAGTTAGAAACCACTGCAAACAGGACCTTCACTAACAAATTTCCCAGACCATTCATTCTAGACTGGAGTGATACAGCCTACCACCTCACTTTGTACTCTGTGGCTCAGCTAATTTTGCGTTTTATTATCAATCATTAACATATCCCACTCTATATTTTTAATGTTGGCATTTTTCGGTCCCTATTTGAAAGATAAAGAAACAACTTTAGCTTAGTTTAAAAAAAAATGGCTGAGGGGCCCCCAACTGGATCAGGCCCTCTGAATGGGTGAGACAGATGATTGGCTTGATCTGTCTGGGAGGCATCCAGGCAGTGGGACTGGGTCCTGTGCTCAGTGCATGAGTTGCTGTTTGAAACCTGGGGCTTATGCAGGGCCGCTTGGCTCGGCCTGGGAGGAGGGGACTGGACCTGCCTGGACTGAGTCTACCAGGTTGATCTCAATCCTCGGGGGAGTCTTTGCCCTGGAGGAGATGGGAATGGGGGGTGGGCTGGGAGGAATGTGCGGGGGGTAACAGGAGGGGGAGGACAAGGGAATCCGTGGCTGATATGTAGAATTAAATTATGTTGTAAAATAAAATAAAATACAATTTTTAAAAAAAGGAAGAAGTATTAAATAGACTCAACAAATGTTTACTTTTTTACTAGTTATATGGTACAGACACAACTATTGCTAGATATTTAGAAGCCAACATGTCCCCAGTTCCCTGAACTTCAAACTGAAGGGAGAATTAAATGATCAATATGAGAAGGAGGACATATCACAGTGTTAGGACAGTTGAGAAAGGGGTGTCGAATCACATAGGACACAATAAATACTGTTCTGTCGGTCCTTTCTACATTCATACCTGTGCTGGCTAGTTTTATGTCAATTTGACACAAGCTAGAGCTATCTGAAAGGAGGGAACCCCAACTGAGAAAATAAAATCTGGCTGTAAGGCATTTTCTTAATTGGTGATTGATGGGAGGGCCCAGCTCATTGTGGGTGATGCCACCCCTGGCTAATGGTCCTAGGCTCTGTAGGAAAGCAGTCTGAGCAAGCCATGAGGAGCAAGCCTGTAAGCAGAACCCCTCCAGAGCCTCTGTATCAGCTCCTGCCTCCAGGTTCCTGTCCTGTTTGAGTTGCTGGCCTGACTTGTTTCAGTGATGGACTGTTACCTGGAAATGTAAGCTGAAATGAATCCTTTCCTCCCCAAGTTGCTTTGGTCACAGTGTTTCATCATGGGCTTTTATCACAGCAATAGTAACCCTAATTAGGACAGTTATCATATAATTCTCACAATTTTTTTTATTTTAAATATTATTGTGATGGCTATTCTTGGTGATCAACTTTACTACATTTGGAACTAAAACCCCAAAATGGAGGGCAGACCTGTGAGGAAATTTTTGCTCAATTTGAAGTGGGAAGGTCCATTTCTTACCTGGATCTTTGAGTTAGGAAAAGCTAGGACTTTAATCCAGGTGTTTCTAGCTGGGAAAAGACACACCTTTAATGGGGGCCACACCTTCTGCTGGTACCTATTGTATGAGGACATGGAAGAAGGAAGCTTTTGCTCTTAACCTGCTTGCCCTGGCCTTGCTAGCAAGTCCATTCCTTCACTGGCATTAGAGCCTGCTGCTAGACATTCCAGTGTATACAGAGGACCAGCCTACACATCCAGCCTTGGGAACTGAGCAACTACTGGATACTTGGACTTTCTGTTCACAGCCAACCATTGTTGGACAAGCTGGACCACAGGCTGTAAATCTTTCTAAGAAATCCCATATATGTATATGAGAGAGAGAGAGAGAGATTCAATGTATAAGTTCTGTTGCTCTGGGGAACCCTGACTCATACAAATATTAACTATAATTTCCAGATAAGGAAACTGAGGCTAGACAAACAAAAATTGTCTGAATAATCTCAGTAAAATCAGGAACTAAACTGGAACTCAGGCATGAAAGAATCAAAATGCAAGCTCTTTTCGCTGCAGCATTTAACCTCCAAGCCAACATTCAGGAAAAGGAGAAAGCGACACTTATGTCCAGGACTTTTTAGGGAAATGCAAAGCCTGTGACATCTTTCTATTCCACTGGTCTCATGATTCTAGGACATCTGCTTTTCTGTCTTTGACAATTTCTCTTTACGATTGACTTCATGGTCCCAAGTACATCCTAGCTTATCCAATAGCAAGAGAACAATGGATGTTCATTCTTTTTAAATTTAATATTATTTCTTCTTTGACAACTTTATAATTATGTATCTTGTTCTTTGTCTTTTCCCCCCTTGGTGGTGGTGGTGGTGTTGTGTTCTTTTAGAAGGTCTCACCATCTAACCCTGGCTGGTCTGGAACTACTATGAAGACACATTGGCCTTGAACTCACAGAGATCTGTGTGCCTCTGCCTCCCAAGTGCTGAGATTAAAGGTATGTGCCACCACACCACACTAGGTTTAACAATATATCTTGAGGTCCCCATACCTCCCAATACAAGCTCTTCCTACCTTCATGCCTTTTTCTTATTTTTTTTTCAAAACCTACTGTCTTATCTAGGGTTTCTGTTGCTGTGAAGAGACACCATGACCACAACAACTCTTATAAAGGAAAACATTTCGCTGGGGCTGGCTTACAGTTTCAGAGGTTTAGTCCATGGCAAGAAGCTTGGAGGCATGCAGGCAGACATGGTGCTGGAGAAGGAACTGAAAGTTCTACATCTTGATCCACAGGCAGCAGAAGGAGACTGTGTACCATACTAGGTGTATCTTGAGCATTTGAGACCTCAAAGCCCACCCCTACGGTGACACACTTCTTCCAACAAGGCCACACTTCCCAATAGTGCCACTCCTTATGGGCCAAATATTCAAACACATGAATCTATGGGACCATACCTATTCAGACCACCACACCTACTGAGTCCAACTAGTGCTACACATGAGTGTAGACAGCCTTCCACTGGCCACATCCCCAAAGAAAAATGACTCTTAAGTCCCTCCCCCACCCCTGACTTGAATTACTGACTGGCTTGATCCTTTTCTTCTCTTCCTCTTCTTCCTTTTCCTCTCTTTCCCCCTTCCTCCCCCTTCTTCCTCCTCCTTGTCCTCGTCTTCCTTCTCTTCCTCCTCTTCTTCTTCCTTCTTTTTCTTCTCCTCCTCTTCTTCTTCTCATTCTCCTCCTCTTCTTCTTCTACTTCCTGAGACCAAATCTCACTATGCAGACCAAGCTGACCTCAGACTCAGATGTCTGCGTTCCTCTGCCTCCAGAAATGCTGGGATTAAAGGTGTATGCCAGCATACCCAGCTGACTGACATAATCTTGTGAACATAACTGTAGTTGCTGTAATGAGTGCAATGACCCTGCCATCGTCCTGAAGACAACATTCTACAGCACTC
This sequence comes from Peromyscus eremicus, assembly GCF_949786415.1. NCBI lineage: Eukaryota > Metazoa > Chordata > Mammalia > Rodentia > Cricetidae > Peromyscus > Peromyscus eremicus. The sequence goes on along the minus strand of NC_081433.1, from coordinate 54,691,629 downwards.
TTTCCCATGCTTGTCTGCTCCCTTTCCATGATGTTCCAAAAGCCATAAGGGGGTTGATATGGATGTTCTTTCTGTTTAGGGCTGAGAACTCACCAGTCACTGTTTTCAGTGCTTTGACCACTTCACTGTCCTCTAGCCACTGAGGGAAAAAAAAGGAAAAAAAACTTTTTTGGCCAAAAAGGAAGGTACACTAATGTATAGGTATGCACATAAATATTCAGAAGGCAGTTCAACCACATGTCCATTTAGTGAAACAAGAGTAGTAGCCCCTCCCAGGGGGGACTATGACCTACACATGGATGTTCAATCTTGACCTATACATGTAGCCAATGTTGCTTCATCCACAGAAGCTTTTAAAAAATCTAACTATAAATTCACATCTGAAAATAACAAGAAAGTAAGAAAAGATACGAATAGATTTTTGTCAAATGGTATGTTGAAATTAGGGCATCCTACTCAGTCAGCACACTGCAGAGTTGTTACAGCTTCGATGAGCTTTACATGTAAAGGACAAGACTTTGGGGAAATCAACCCAACCAGACAAATTCTGCATGCATTGTTTTTATCGCACTCACCTCACTGATTGGCTCCTCTGAAAACAAAGCCCTTTCAAGTGTTTCAGCCTGAGAAAGTGTGCAGAGCCATCTGTGACAATACTGCTGTCATATCCTTCCAGGAAGGCCATCATGCCCTCAAGAATGTGACTTTTGAGGAATGCGCATGATAGACACATAACTCAGTACAGAAATCTGGAAGAATTTGAAAAGGGATCAACTTTATAAATACAAAAGTAAAGTTATTGCTGTGTTGATCTATGTCTTTCATTTTCTCTTGACAGCTACACCAAGCGATGGAAGCCCAGAGTCCACCATGAATAATTCATAAACAACACACAGGTTTATTTGAAGATCTTAAAAATCCTTGGCTTCAGGTTGACATTTCATCCATTACAGGGGAAGAAAAAAATCCTTCCTTTTCTAGTGCAGTGGACTAATTTAACCTTCCCACCACTGAAGCACAATGCAGGCTGCTACACAGGCATGGACTGCCACCCACGTAACACTGGAACAGCAAACATCATTATTTCAAGCTATAAAATTTTAATTCCAATTTGTGAGCAATTAGCAATAACGCTTGATGACTCACTGGATGCAAGATAAGATTTATGTAACTCCGAGAAGAGAAAAATCATCATCCCAAGTAAAGATGTCATTTGTAATATATTGCTTTTACTTAGGCATGTTTCCCTGACAAGGATTTGCATGGTTCTTGCTTAAGTTAACAAATAAAACTCAGTCAGAAATGAGACTTGCGACTGAAAGACCCTGCATACTGGAAGCTCTAGAAATAAATGGTCATCCAGGTAGCTCAGGCCTTTGACCATTTGGGGTTTCTCCTTTCTTTGAAAATAAAGTGATTTAATCCTTTTTCAGCCTTGTTGCTATAGTTTGGATGTGATTCATCCCCTGAAAGGTTCCTGTGCTAGAAACTTGATCCCCAGTGTGCTGACACTGGGAGATGTTGGGAGCTGGGAGTAACTGAGACAAGCAGGGAATCATTAGGGATGCTGCCTGCCCCTTGCGAGATTAAGGTACTTCCAGTGGAAACCCTGGTTAATTCTCATGAAGAAAAAAGCCTGGCTTTCTCCTTGCTTTGGCTTCTTCTTTGGTCACGTGATCTATACCTCTCACAGGAACTATGCCACCATCACAAGGTAAGACAACCAGGGACCCTAACCAGGACCAACATTATGCCATTGAACTTTTAACCTCTTGAACTGTGAGCTAGATAAATTTAGTTTCTGTATATGTTGTCTAACTTCAGGTATTTTACTGTAGTAATAGGAAACAGACTGATACTACTACTCTGGAAGGTTAACTTCTACCCTATTATTGATTTCTGAAATTTTTGGAAGGAGATACTTAAGCTTCCTTGGCCATATTTATGTTTGGAATTAAACTCAAGTTATTATTGAGTATTTGGTCACAGCTAGCAATTCAAGCATGAATCATTTCTTTCTTTTCTTCATGTCCCAAAACTCTGCAAAAGTACCTTATCCTTTGAACAAGGAGTTCAAACCTCCCCCATTAGAAACATTTGGGGTGCTGGTGGAGAGATTATTCAGTCAGTAATTTGCTTCTTGGTCAAATACAATGGGAGGATGCTTCAGTCTCTTTGAAGCACCATTCAAAGCTGGGACAGTGTGTGTGTGTGTGTGTGTCTGTGTGTGTGTGTCTGTGTGCGTGTACACATGCATGGTTTTGCTACTGTTATTCTCTGCAATGAATCCTTCTGCTTACAGTACAGAATTATTTACCATGCTGTGTATCCTCCATGTCTGAAATGAAACAATGCAATCCACGTTCATGCTTTGAAATGCCTTAGACAGAATGGCCACCAAATCAGACCACTGTGTAAAAGATGATCGCATGGAGCCTTGAAAAGAGCAGCACGGACCTGAAACAATTATTCCTCTATGCTCCTCTTGGGAAATTTGAATTTCTGATGAATGTTACCACTGAAAAGAGGCCGGGGTGTTGCTGTAACAGAGAGCCCTCCATATGGAAACACCAGTAGGGATGGGATTAATGTCTCTTTCTGAGGACTTCATTTGCTTTGCAGATTTCCTTCACCATATCATTAGTGAAAAGACAGAAAAAGACTCAAATAACTTTCTCAGTAAATAAAGCTGATATGTACACTTGTTACTCCTGTGTCATTTAATTCCAAACTCAGACTTGGAAAATTGAGAGCTGTCATTTCATAAGTCCCCCTCAAATGCCAACATTTGCGTTTTAGAAATGAATTGCTTCTCTAACCCCAGAAGAAAACAGCAGCTATCGTTTATCCATAGGCTCCCTGAATGTCTTAGAAGATACAAATGGAAGCCCACAGACTGGGAGAGAAATGGAGTATTAAGTCTCTCCACTCTGTTCATTTGATGTTAGAGAAAAAATCATGCCTGACTCTAGTATTTCTAGCAATACTTAAGAGTGTTGTCCAGAACAGCATACTTTTTTATTTCATCCAAGCTGGTGTTCTGATTGTTGGTTAAACAGCGCGCTGCTCGCCATGCCGGCGGAGGAGAGTGCTGATCAAAAGAATCACAAGCCATAGTTACCTTTTTAGAGCTTTATTGGGGGTGGGGGGGAGAGAGAGAGAGAGAGAGAGAGAGAGAGAGAGAGAGAGAGAGAGAGAGAGAGAGAGGACAGATGGAAGGAGAGAGCGGAAAGAGAAGGGGAGCGCACAGAGGGCCCACCCACTTTTTAGGCTGGGACGCCGTTACAGGCTGATGACGTAATTAAGGACAGAATCCTTACACTGATAGCACTGGGAACTGCAGGCTTTTTACAGGCTATGCATTGCTTAGTATTTATCATTAAACAAACAGTGACTGGGAAATAAAACTTACTCGTACCGTTGCTGAACTAATACGATGTAGCATGACAGGCTCTTCCCAGTTTTACAACTGCTAACCGTCATGGGTAGAACACTACTGATTTATTCATTGGTAGACATAATTAATTGGTCACACTCAAAAATTAATTTATATTTTGGAAGATGAAAATGGATATTAGGTTTTTCATAAGTAAAAACAGAAAAACAAGACTTCGTGTTAGACGGGTTAGTCAAAATAACCTCACTTAGGTGAGGCTTTTCCAGGTGAGGCTTTTCTACAGATTCAAACTCAACCCTTGAAAGCAGATGTCCCTCTTCGGTTCCCTTCCTCCCTGGTACTTGTCACTGAATACTGTCCTATGCATTTTTAAACCTTTTGTATTGGCAGACTCTTCAGACAGGCACCCCATGAAGACAGGGATGCTCCGGTGAGTCCTCTCTCCTGCTCTAGCCTAAGTAAACATGTGTGAGATGAATGGGTGGATCTGTGAATGCCAAACTTCTAAGGAATTCCTTTCATTTTACCTTCCTTGCAGTGAAGAAAATTGTCTCTCTCTGCAGGAAGGAAAATTGCTTTCCTCTGTCCTAGACTGGTCCCTGCAGCATCCCTTACTCTTCTCCATCACAGTTGCCTGCGTCTCATCCAATAAAAAACAATCCTGGTACTCGGGAAAACATGCTGCACAAGGCCTAAGGGCATAATTCTGTTCTGTCTCCATCACTTGGGAACTGCCGTGTCCGAGCCTGCTCTCTCATTTGTGAAGTAAGGACACAAATGACACTATTCACCAATATGTAGAAAGGTGCTTTATAATCCCCCAAGCCCTATATAAATACACTATAGGCCAATGTCTATGAAAAAGAACTTCAGTGGTTCTTTTTTTTCTGTGAAGTAGTATTTATCCCTCAGTTTTCTCTCTCTCTCTCTCTCTCTCTCTCTCTCTCTCTCTCTCTCTCTCTCTCTCTCTCTCTCTCCCCATGAACCCCTTCTTCGGAAATGGACAAACTGTCAATCCGTGGCATTAAGCCACCCCCTCCCTTTTCAACACTCCACGCTGCAGCCGATTACAGACATCCGATAACCAGACTGGAGCCAATGAGCCATTAGAAAAGGTAATGATTGGATTTAAGTGTCCAGCTGCCAGAGAAACATCTGACAAGGCAAACGAACCACATGCTTGGTAAACATGGTCAGACGTGGACTGAGAAATGACATTAGAAAGGCTCTAGAAAGATCTTTCCTGATTTGCTGTGGACTCTGAAATTACAAAATGAGATACTGACTTCTTTTCTCTACATCGTTCCTCTTCAGAAGTATTATTAATGAACTCTACCTTAGGGGAAAAGAAAAAAAACACCTGAGAACTATATCCCTCTTCAAGAACCTTCATAAAAATTCTATTTCAGAGAGCTTGTTCTCTGATTGGCGTGCAGGGAACAGAGGCTCTGTGGAATCGGACTTCTGTTGAGTGGTGGTCCTGGGGAAATGAGAGTCCCAGAACACTTCCTTAGAAGAATATAGTAATGTAGAGTGCTATTCAGGAAGCCTTTTCCATATAGAATCAAGATAACTACCGGAGGCTTTGCAGGCCACCCTGTCTGTCTCTAATGGGACGGCTCGAAAACACATGACTCACTAGGCACAGCTGTTCTAACACACTTTTATTTACAAAACAGCCAGTGGGCTGGCGACAATTACCAACTCTTTCTCTAGCAATCCCAGGCTGGTGAATTTCAGTCATCCATGTGCCAAAATAATGAAAGCCACAAATCCCAGAAAAATAGGCCAACACACTATACAAACTTACCCTGAGGCTTAATTTGTTCTGCCATTAAAATCAACATATATTACCAAATATTACCTCATTGTCATTCTGTAGCAAGGATTCAATTTAGCAAATAAAAAAGGATTATGGTCAGACGTTGTTGTTCTGCGCCAGGACATGCCCATCCAGAAGAGTGCTCATGTGGTTGGGGATGGATTTGAAGCCGTATTTCCAGCCTTTGAATGATGCCCTGTCATTTACTGCAAGTGTGACCTCTAGCTAAGAGCTTATTCTTCTTGTCCTCATTTTTAGAACAGCACATGGGGACTGTGCCAGCTCATCAGTTCTTTATGGAGATTAGATCAGACACATGTGAAGACACAGATCTGAAAATACTAGTCCATGAGCTTTGGTTCCTGTAATTCCTTCTGGACCAAGAAAAAGCAATGCTTTTCCTTCCACTCAGTCCAAGGGCCCAGGAATCAGTGGATTCCACAGTTATCTGATGACGCCCGGTCACTATACTGCTTTAGCCCGTGGCTGATTGTGGGGAGATTTTTCTGAGTCCAGAGTGGCACCGACAGATCTCCTTTCTTTACTTCTAGTTCCAATACAGAAAGTTTGCTTTCCTTCAGCTAATTTCTGAAAACAATGGACAGCTGGATGTGAATTCAAAAATCTTATGTTTTAAAATACTTTTTTTCGTAGTTATTTTTATTATTCCTTGAGTATCATTTTTGACTGACACTCAATTTCATAAATACTACTACTTGGAATATTGTGCATCCTTGAATATATCTCTTGGCCCTAAGAGGGAAACGTGTCTTGTACGTATATCTTCCTCTCAACCCTCTTCTCTCAAACGCTGGCAGATGCTATTTCATCATCTAATAACTAGTCCTGACCTGTGGGAATTGGAGTTTTTGTCCTTTGTGGGAAATGTTTCCTCTCACTCTGGATCTTTCCAATTCTTTATCAGGGTTCTCATCTTACTCAGGGAGAAATATGCATCTTCCCCGCAAGTTCAAGCTTGATTCCGGTAGGAACTTTTGATCTTTTTATTTTAACTTCAAGGAACGGGCATTTGGTAGAATTCAGTGGTTAGCTATTTTCTGTTGCTATGATAAAATACAATGATAAAAATGAACAAACAATAAACTCTTAGGGAAAAGAGAGTTTATTTTGGTTGATAGCCCCTGAGGGGAGGAATTCACTGGGGCCAGAGAGTAGATAGGCAAGGCATGGTGGTTGGACTAGAAAGCTGATTACATTCTGTCCCCCTTACAGGAATCAGAGAGAGAGAGAGAGAGAGAGAGAGAGAGAGAGAGAGAGAGAGAGAGAGACCATGTTAAAATAATTGCAAGGAATTCAAAAGACTAAACACCAAGAAAAAACAAACAACTTTAAAAAAAAATAAAAACTTAAAAAACCCTAGGAAGTGGTTGGAGAGATGGCTGAGCATTTAAGAGCTATGGCAGCTGTTCGCCAACAAGACCTGCTTTCAATTCCTGGCACTCATGTGGCAGGCAGCACACAACTGTGATGCCGGTCCCAGGGGATCTGATGCCTCCTCTGTTCTCTTGGGCACCAGGCTTATGTGTGGCGCACAGACACACATGTAGCCAAAGCACTCAGGCACATAAGTATACATAAATAATTTTTAAGGTGGGCTATGGAATAAACACTTCTCAAAAGAAATACAAATGACTAAGAAATATTTTTAAATATGTTCACTATCCTTAGCCATCCGAGAAACGCAAAGTAAAACCAGTTCAAGATTTCATTTTACCCCAGACAGAATGCTACGATCAAGGCAAGAAGTGCTGATGAGGCCATGGGGAGCAGGGAATCTCCATGTACTGTTGGTGGGAGTTGAAACTGTGGCAGCCACTGTGGACATCCACACGGTGGTCCCTCAAAAACTAGAAATAAGGCTGCCATGTGGCAGCCTCTAGCACTCTTGGTCATGTTCCCAAAAGACTCTTTCCAGCTTCAGAGACACTCATTCATCCATGTTCACAGCTGCTGTATTCACAATAACCAGGACATGTAAACAGCCTAGACGGCCATCCATTGAGAAATGGATAAATGAAGATGTGGTACTTACATGTTTTAATACTTTAATGTCAACTACAAATGAAAATACAGTTTCTGGGAAATGGATAAGCCTGGAAAACATGACACCGAATGAGATAACCAATACCCAGAAAGACTGGCATTGAGTCTTCAGAATTATGTGTTAAATTTGAAGTACCTGTAGAAGCTAGGATATGAGAATATCCTAGGATATTCTCACCAAGGGATCATTGGTGAGAATATCCTAGGATATTCTCACCAAGGGATCATTGGTGAGGAGAGAAAGTTTTTAAGGGAGGAGGGGATATTGAAACAGGTGATATGAATGGGAAAGGGGGGATGGTGGGAAATGTAGAGAGGGATGGGAGGGTAGGGCAGAGGTAGAGGGTTGGGGAAGGAATAACTAACTCTAACACTGTTTGAAAACCTATATGGAAACCTAGTATTTTATTATTTTCATGTGTGTGTGTGTGTGTGTGTGTGGCACGTGCGCGCATTATGTGTGTATGTATCCACATATACACATATATATTCATATATTCATATAAAGGAGTTTAATTGGAGTTACCATACACAAGGAATTATGCTCCTCTTAGAAACCATAAGTCAATAAATAAAAAGGCCAGCACCAGGTGTAGAATACCTTCCCTTAAGTTGTTGGTGGCAGGTGTCCTGGAAATCCCGTACACACACACACACACACACACACACACACACACACACACAACCGCAGTCCATGGCCATTGCTCTGGTTACCCACCAGAACTTGTTGACCCAATGACAGCTAATCTCAAGTGCCAACTTGCTTGCCTCTGGAATCAACTAAGACCCAGGTTGCTGGGCACTCCTGTGAGGAATTTTCTTGATAAGATTATCTGAAGCAGGAAGACCCACCCTAAATCATGGCAGCCCGTTCTGGGGGTAGCCCAGGTAAATGGACATGAGTGAAGGAGATTTAGGTCTTTGCCTGGTTGCCCTCATTCTTGCTGGTAAGTTCATCTGTCCTGTTGTGGCACTGCTTCGCTGGTATTAGAACCAGTTTTGCCAAGGTTCCCACACAGACTGAAGAACAACAGCTCTCCAGGAATCCTTCAGGACTCCAGCACCAGATTGAGATTGCCGAGACATCCAGCTTCATGAATTGAACAACTACCAGATTCTCAGCCTTGTCGGTATGACATAGTCATTGTTGGAAGCAATAAACTAATGCCAGGCCAACTAGTGCACTGAGGGCTGTTGGGTATTTTTTTTTTTGCACATGCAGGTGTGTTTACATGTGGGTACAGGTGCATATGCATTGTACATGCAGACTAAAAATTGATTTCAGGTGTTTTCCTCTAGCGTTCTCCACCTTAGTGACTGAGACAGTTTAGCAGTTGAACCTAAAGCTTGCTGATTAGCTAGTGTAGATCCCTTACTCCCCACCCCCCACTTGCACACCACCATGCCTACTCAGCTTTTACATGGGTTCTGGGAATCCAAGCTCTGGTCTTCTATCTCAAATGAGAGGCAAGTGCTAAATCCAATGAGCCATCTTCCTAGCCCCACCCCCCCAACCCCCCACCCCTCCCACTCCCCCAACCTCCCAACTCCCCCCACCCCCCACTTTGAGTTTTGAAGGCACCAACCAACAATTCCTTCTCATAGGCAACAGAAGGCAACTTTGGCTGCTTATGAGAATCACCTGGGGCTTTTAAACATTCCAATCCACAACCATGAACCACAAAACAATTAAAACAGGATCTCTGGAGGTAGAACATATACATCAGAATATTTGAAAACTCTCTGGTGTTTTCAATGTGCTTCTCAGTTCTTTCTCCTGTGTATAATAGATGCAGGAGAAAATTAAATATAAAAGCAACCTGCTTTATTATTGAACAGAGTTTAGCCTATGAGGCCCAAACCACTTTCTGTTTCTTTGAGTACAAATTGAATCTCTTCAGCCATAGAGAGATCAGCTAGATAATTGCAGGCCTGTACAGGGCCAGCGTTGGTCCAATTGACTTCTGACATTTGGCTAGCCAGCTATCAGGTCCTGTGAGGAGAGAAGAAAATCTATGTCAGTACACATATTTCCACCACCTCACCAATCAGCTCTATATCTAATAAAAGGTAGAGAGAGCTGGAAAGGATAAAGAGAAGTCACCAATGATCAGAAATCCAGTTGCTTTTCTTTCCCAAGAGAAGTAAACATAACCTTTTCAATTCAAATTGAATCAGAATTAAATGATTATTCTCCCCCAAAAGCCAGCTGACCTATAATTGAATTTCCTGCAATTTACCATTTTAATGCCTAGTGGCTTCCCACTTTCCTGTTCACTTGAAAATTTTTCTGATAATACTTCCTGCATAACATGGAACATACTTGTATGCATTTCTTTTCTAGCTTCTCTGTTAAACTTTAAAGCCTATTAGAAAAGTCAGATCTAACAAGAAAACAAATGAATGGCTTACGTGGTGGTGGGTACTATGGAGAAAAGTTAAGCAGAGTAAAGATAAGAATGTGTTCTGGCACTATTTGCCCCATCTGGCTTCTTCCTGCTCTTCTAGTTATACAAGTATTGGAAGAGTATGTTCTAGCATTCCTACTGCTCTGGTGAGATCCCTGGCGGAACATAAAAATGGAAGACAATTTTTATTTTAGCTCATGTCTTCAGAGGACTCGATCCACTATCTTGGGCTCTGTTGATGCTGAGCCTGTGGTGAGGAAGAGCATCTTGGTTGGGAGGATGGGGAGGAGCAAACTTAAGTCATCTAATGACAGCCAGGAAGCAGAGGAAGGCGGATGGAGAGGGGAGGGGGAGGGAGTCTTTCTCATTCTACCTTTGTGGTCTCTAGTCTAGGGACGGTGTTATGCACAATTCACCTTCACAGAGAGTAACAAATATATTTCCCAGAATCCTTTTTCCCTAGCTCCCTGAAAATTGCTTAAATTCTCTCAGTGAGAGGCATAAAATATGGGAAACTCAGAGGGACCAAAACCATTTTCTTGTGCACGCCAACTTTAGAAGATGTAAGTATGTGGCATGACGTGGAGGCTGAATCTAGGATTTAGCCTCTGGTTTGTTTTTGTTTTTTTCCTTTTGTTTCTGATGATTTTACAAGCTCCTAATTTTTATGTTAAAATCCTTTCCACTTGAGATATCTACAAATATGTCTATTTCTTAGATTTAATTGGGGCATATGGTCAAATCTGATTGCCAAGAAACTCTCTCAGATAAAGTTAGATTGATGAGGTGCCTGGAAAAAAGTCAGGGCTTTACTCTTACAATCTGGGGAAGAAAGTGCTGGGCAGGGAGAATAAAAACTACCAAGATGAAAGAGAGCTCAATGTGGTTTGAAACCAACAAGAAGTATAACACAGCTAGAGAAGAAGAAAGAAGAGGATGGGAGTTGGTATATAATCATGGAAATATGAAATATGAATCTTCAGAAGCAAGATTCTGTCTGGGCAGGACAAAACATCAAATATAATTTAAAAAGGGTAAGTCGGTAGAATATTGTAGCCAAGGAGTGACCTAAGTTTAGCCTAAGCTGACAACAGACTGTAGGAAGCAGTTATAAAAGCAGAAGCTCAGCTGGCCAGCTGTTGCCACGGTCTGAAAGACAATAATCTTTGGACTATGATGGTATACCAGAAATGGGGAAACTGAGTGGATGCTGGACATGTTCTGAAGGTAGGGCCAATAGAAAATTTGAGGCATTGCAAGAATACTACCTGAAATAAGATCTGGATGAATATATAACTCATTACCCAAGCAAGAACCCTTTGCAAATGAATGAGAACTCTATTAATATTTATGCAAAGAAAATAAACATAATCTGGGGCTGTCATAAGTAAACTAAACTTAGGGGTTCCCATAAATAGGAGGAAGAGAAAAAACTCAAGACTGCACAGTCTTATTTTTCTTGAAACACTCAGTGGATGAAGTAGTCATCTTGACAGGTGATGGAGTGAGAAATACAAATAGAGGGGATATAATTCACAAATTCCACCAGGGCTGACCTCATGAATATTTGACTAATACAGGTGCATAGTACTCGTGTATTTAAATGCTCTTATAAATGGACTAAAGCAAGAAAAAGCCATTGACCATTAAGAAAGAAAGTCAGAGTAGGAGTAAGACATGGCAGGTGGTGTGAACTCACAATTGTAACTGTCTGACAATCACTGTAAGTAGAAAGCAGGGATTCGAAGTCTCAGGAGGGTGAGCGGGTGATTCTCTCTTTATTTGAATTCAGAAATGGTCTTTGGAATTAGGACTCAATGGAGCCTGTAGGTGGTAACCAATTGTCTTTCTTAGTGGAATGAGCAAGAAGAATCATCAGAGGATTGGGAAGTATTGAACACAAGGTCAGCAGTAGATACTATTATTGAAAGTTTCTCTGCTACCACACATATAAACACACAAACACACACAGACACATATGTACACAGACCCATGCATACTAGAGAAAGGGCATTGGAGATATATTGAAACTCCTATGAATACAAGACATTAAAGAATCCTACTTGATTTCTTTGGCATAGAAGTAGAAATAAGCGTCAATCCTGATCTGAGGGATTGTTAAGTAACTGGTTTAAATGTTACTTAAATTTATCACAATATAGCTACATTTAATTTTTCAGCTTGTTCAATTTTTACTAATACTGCTTCCTTACATTTGTATTTTTTATTCTTTTCCAAGTTGGTAGCTTTCATCTCTATTTTTTTAAAAGTGACATGTTGACATAGTTATTGCAAAATAAGTATGCTCATTAATATTTTAAGGGTCTGGAAGTGTAGCATTTAGTAAATTACTGAGCTAGTATGCATGAGACCCTGCGTTTGAGTCCCAGCACTGTAAAATAAAAATAAATAAAATATGGAAACCACACCCACATCTGTGCTTTCCTAGTCACTTATACATTGCCTAGTTGTACATGAAATTTAGAACAGTACATAGAAGAAAATTGTAGACACTGTATTAATAATTTATTGTTAAATCTTTATTTATACAACTATCATCTCAAGTAACCTTTAGAGAAAAATGTAAGTGAGCTATTTATTTCTGATATCACATAAAATAACACGAAAGCTTCAATATTTCTGTCAAAATATTTCCTATCTTGAAATTTGTCATCAGTTCTATAATTTTATCATAATTAGTACATATTAGCTATTAATTTGTAACTTTTCAAGTTGTTTAGAAAGAGAAATGCCACATTTCTTTGATTTCCCTAAATCAATTTTAATGAGTTCTGGTCTCCTTTCCTGATGAATTGATAAGAAATGAGTCTGTCGGATCTAGTGGTATTACAATAGGAAGGTCAACCTTACTTGTCAATTGTGATTAGAAGAAGGGAAAGCGGAGTTGTGGACCGTGGTGATTATAGGATAACAGATCCCCATCTTGATAAATAGATCATGTGAGAACCAACTCAAAGGCGGCCATGTAAGCATGAAGACCCACATTTGATCTCCCACATAAAACAGCTGGGCATGGCGGCTTGTGCTTGACATTCGAACCCTAGGAAACAGAGACAGGCAGTTTCCTGAGTCTCCATGGCCAGCCAGCCTGATCTACTTAGGAAAACCCTAGGCCAGTCAGAGACCTTGTCTTAGAAAAGAAAGTGGATGGTGCTGCCTGAGGAACTACACCTGAGGTTGTCCTTGGGCCTCCATTCACACGCACACACATATGTAAATGTGCACCTAAACATACATATGTCCCCCCAGAAATACACCACACACACACACACAGAGAGAGAGAGAGAGAGAGAGAGAGAGAGAGAGAGAGAGAGAGAGAGAGAGAGAGAGAGAGAAACAGAGACAGAGACAGAGCGCAGAAGCAGCAATTCACTTTGATATACATTTCAGCTTAAACACCAGCGGAACATTCTGTTAAGTTGTTGAATGGGAATGGCATTCCTAATTAACTAAAACCAAGTAGCAGTTGAGTTTTGAATGGGCCCAGCAGAATAAAATGTAATCCCCCAAACTCCGTGGGTCCCAGCAGGCTGAATTTATGGTGAGATATGGGTACTGTTTTCCTAAGATGTGATTCAACCCAGGTTCTGAGACTGCCAAATTATATCAGTGCTGCGTCTCCTGAGAAACAGCCTCCTCTCGCCTCCCTGGTGTACCTCATCATCTGAACGTCGAGTGTCTTGTTCTCTGCAAATGATCCATGATATTAAGTAGCCTGGGTAGATTACAAGGTAAAAAGGAAGGAGAGAAGCACTGTCTTAAAAATAATTGGTTTCCCAAGTAATGTGGTGGCAGTGTCTACAATTAGCTGGGCATGTAGATGCTCTGCCCCTGGCCAGTGGTTCCTAGTAGTCTTAAGACAGCAAATGGGGAACAGTGTATTTAATAGCTTTTATTTCTCTTAAAAAGAGGCATTGGAAGGTTATACTGCATGCACTCCAAATTCCAACTGACTGGGAAAGTTCTGTCATCTAAGAGAGTCGTCTTTTGAATATTTTAATATGCTGGGAAAGATTCTGTACTTTGGAGGCCATAAAAGGGCCATAAAATGAAGCTAATGCCATAAAAAGAAAAAAATGGAGATGGGACAATATTTAGTAATGTCTTTTCTGTCGGACAGAATCCCCTAGCTTCACATCCGTTTTCCCTAATTGTCCCACTCTGGTGCTTTGTGATTCTTATTCTAGAAATCCACAGTGTCCTTTCAATCCTCAGGCAGTTCTTCACCCTTCCCAGTGTCACCTAATTTCAGGCAGATTTAAGGCACGAGAGAAGAAATAAAGGGCAGGCTGATCTCAACTAAGATTTTGTCCTCTCTCCTTCATCTGTATAACCACGTGTTTTAGTTTATTTTCCTGTTACTGTGAAAAACTACTCTGATACAATACTTAACAAAGAGTTTATTTGACTCAAAGTTCACATAAGTTCATCATGGCAGGGAAATGCCAGCAGCAGGAGCTTAGGCAGCTTGTCCTATTGAATCCACAGACCGGAGCAGAGAACGATGGAGGAATGCATTCATGCTAATGCTCAGATCACTCTTTCCACTCTTCAACAGTCTGGGACCTGCTGCCCAGGAAATGGTGTCACACACAGTGAGCAGGGGGGTCTTCCTACTGAACAAGATGATCCCCCACAGACTTGCCCACAGGCCAACCTACTCTAGACAGTGCCCCATGGAGACTCCATGCCCAGGTGATTCTAGATTGTGACACTGACAGTTAGAACTAACCACCATGAATCTACCCTTTGTCTGCTTGATACCTAGCATCACTTTAAACCATAACCTCTCATCTCCAAGGTCTCACGTTTGTCTCATACCGAAAAATACTGTATAACTTTTAAAGTCCCCATCGTCTTCCAAAATTCTAACACTTTAAAATTTCAAAATTTCATAACTGTGACCTCCTGGAAAGTAAAAAAAAACACATCACATACTTCCAGCCGTATAACGGCACAATTTAAACTTCATTATTCCAAAGAGGAAGAACCAGATCATAGCTAGAAACAATCACACGAAAGCAAAAGCAAAATTAGTCAGGGTGAACACTAAGTCCTGAGCTCCATGTCCACGTCTGGGGTCTTCAATGTCATCAGCTGACCTTGAAAAGGCTTGGGCAGCCCCACTCCCCTGGCTATACTACCTGTAGCACACACAACTTCTTTTGAGTTAGATCCACTCCTTATATACAGGTTTTGGGAGATGTCACACGCTGCCTGGCACCTCCAATATCCTGGGGTCTCCCCTACACCTTAAGCTTCACCTTCACAGCTTTACACAAAGGGCTGTCTGTGGTGACCCCAGTCCTAATACACACAGTGCCTGGCTTTAGTTCCTCTCCATAACTCCCTCAGTCTTGCATCTTTTCTGTCTTCAAAACCAATGGCTATGGTTGAGAAGGTCTAGCAGAGGGAGATACAGCCTAGCCCTGGGGGTCCCAGCTGTAAATAGCTTCTGTGTGCTGGCCTAGGGGAATGCTTTCCCAAACACTGCCCCGGAGACAAACAGCAGGTTTCTCTTACTGACTTTGATATCTTTGTCGTGGCTGCTTTGTTGTCTGTACTCTCCTTGTCCAAAGCTTTCTAATCTTATTCACACACCTTTTCTTCATCTAACCAATCAGTCCACTATTATTCAATTCAAATGCACTCAAGTTTTCAGGACGTAAGAAGAATGGAGCACAATTCCTGTACCAAATCTCATATGAATAGCTCCTAGGCCAGTGATTAACAGAATCCTTGTTCTTTGTAACCTCATAGGCAGGGTTCAATTATTCATGCTCCTCTCTGAATCCTTTCTTCTAAGTGCCCACTAGAACAGCCAGCCTTGCCGGGCGGTGGTGGCGCATGCCTTTAATCCCAGCACTCGGGAGGCAGAGCCAGGCGGATCTCTGTGAGTTCGAGGCCAGCCTGGACTACCAAGTGAGTTCCAGGAAAGGCGCAATGCTACACAGAGAAACCCTGTCTCGAAAAACCAAAAAAAAAAAAAAAAAAGAACAGCCAGCCTTTTAATCTCTGCTTACATCATTCAATGGCTGTCCTAGCCTAAAGTTCCACACTCTTCCGCATTTCCCCCACAAAACAACTCTGGAAGCCTAACGTGCAGATAGTCAGGTTCGTGACAGCAATGACCCCATTTCTGGCACCAATTTCTATCTTAGTTTAGCTCCCTGTTGCTGAAATAAAGGCCTTGGCATAGGCAACTTAAAGAAGGAAAGGAATTTATTCAGTTCACAATTCAGTTCATCGTTGCAAAGAAGTCCAGGCAGCAAGAAGTCACAAGAGCTAGTCCCATCACACATTGTATCTGAAATAAAGAGCAATGAATTGAGTGTGTGCTAGTGCCTAGCTCACCTTCTCCACTGTTACACCAGTCAAGCCATCCTGTTCGAGGAATGTATAGTCAATCTTCAACTATAACTAACTAATCTTCAACTCCCTCAGAGACCCAAGAAGGAAATAATATTAGCTAACAAAAATAAAAACAGGAAGTACATGCAAGCAACTTCCAAAAAATTGTGAGTTGACAGAAACAGCCAGCTGCCTGGACAGTCACCTGAGGTTTCTCCGCAGTGTTGGGGCATCATCTTCAGCCTAT
Source organism: Peromyscus eremicus (assembly GCF_949786415.1). NCBI lineage: Eukaryota > Metazoa > Chordata > Mammalia > Rodentia > Cricetidae > Peromyscus > Peromyscus eremicus. The sequence goes on along the minus strand of NC_081433.1, from coordinate 54,675,319 downwards.
AGGCTTAGCGTATCTGACAGACTCATTTGTGAAGTAGGATGTACACAAGGTCAACAGTTCAACCTCACAGTAGGCAGCTCTTCCCAATAATCCTTCCAAAACATGCCTACAGCCCAGCTTCATTTAGACAATCCCCCACTGAGACTCCCTTCCCAGGTGATTCTAAATTGAGTCAATTTGACAATTAAAAGTAACCACCACATCACAGTCTACCATGTTCTAGCAAATTTTAGACACCATTAATATATTTTTACAGAAGTAAATTAATTAACTGAAAAAAAATGGAAGATCGTTTCTTGTTTTCCCCAGCATCTGGAAACTTCACTTCATCTCCTTCAGTATAATATGCCTGCATCTTGCATCAGCTAAGAAGGTGCTGTACATTTGAATGGTACACCCAGTTCCACATTTAATCCCTTTAGAGAGTGAGCTGTGTTCCCTGCTTACAGCAACAGCTCTCCAAAGGCTTACTTAAGGTTGCAACATAATCTCATGTAGCCCCCAGCTGAAATCTGTCTTTCTAAATTAGCCTAGAAACTGCCATGTGAGTGTGTATCTTAGACAGTTTGTGGACTTAATGCTTTTATTGGTAGCACTTAAGCCCTATCTTTTTAATTAATGAATGTTTATATCATTAGAGCAGATGAGAGAAGATTGAATTTATAATTCTCATTGCAATGTTCAGTTATAACTTGAACCCAAGGGAATAGACATGGGAACAACTCAACCCAGATTTCCTATGATTGCTTTTCTCCTGCTCTTCAGCATTGGAAAACTAAAGTCAATGTGAAGATACTAGCTCTTTTTCCTAACAGCCTAGAAGCACTGTTACAATGCACACCTCACCATCTTTTCTACGGCTATGGCTGTGAGAGTATGGCATAATGTACCCCTGAGGCCTGCAGATGGTCCTGGGCTCAATTATTCTGAAATGGCTAGGATATTTTTTCAAGTAATACAAAGCATAACCTAGTAATACACATGTTCAGGATAGGGATTTGCAATGGTTAGTGTTGTCAATTTGATAAGATTTAGAATCTTCAAGGAGACCAGCCTCCCAGCACACCTGTGAAGGATTATCTAGATTAACCTCTGAGCATGACTGTGAGGAATTTTCTTAATTAACTTCAGTGGGAAGACTCACCTACCATGGGTGGTGCCATTCCCTAGGTGGAGATCCTAGACTATACAAAAGAGAAAGTGAGCTGAGCACAAGCAAACATTCATCACTCTCTGCTTCTTGACTGTGAATGCAGTGTGATCAACTGTATCAAGACCCTGCTGCAAGGACTCCCCCACCATGGTGAACTGTTTTCTAGAACTGGGGACCAAAATAAACCTTTTCCCCAAAGGTGCTTTTGTCAAGGTATTTTATACAGCAAGAGGAGAAGTCTCTAAGACAGCGAGTCTGTTATATGCAGACTTAGTCAAGCTACATGTGCAAGGTTCTGTCTGGGAGCTGATTACTCTTTGAAGCCATTTCCCCTTTAAGATTGTTTCTCCCCTCACAGTGCCAGAAGTGTTAGAATCCAGACTTTTTATGTATGTTATCACTCTCGTCTAACAACATGTAGTGTCTGATGTGACTAGGGGAACTCTTGCACACAATGATGCACTCAGAGAAAGTTAGTTTCCTGTAGTCAAAATACTGACCACTGGAGCTTCACACAAGAGGAACTGGCTTCAGAAATTAAACATCTGAAACCAATTTGCCCCCTCTATGAGGGTTCTAGAGCAGTAACTTTCCAAGCATTCTGTAGTTTCTGGTACTTTTCACCAATCTTTGACTTATAAATGTGTCCCAGCAGGTGACCACCTTCATCCTGTGTGTCACCCCACCCCATGACTTCCCTTTGTATGTTTCTGTTTCTACATACAAATGTTGCTTTTTTTTTTAATAAAGACAGGGTCCATGTTGCTTTAAGACCTATCCTAATGATATCAGTTTAGTTTGATACACTTATAAGACATCTTCTTTCCAAATGTGATCACATTCTTATATATTGTGGGTTAAGAGTTCAACAATATTTGGGAAGGGACATGATTCGAAATACACAAGAATGATTGAAGAAGATGGGGGCTGTTTTTATTTTTACCCCCATTTTCAAATTTGCGGGTCTATGGCAAAGAAGCCGATACTGGATTAGTGTCACTGAGGGACCAATTCAATTCCCATCTCACTTGATGCAGACACTATGTGATAGTAAAGGACAGAACTTACCTCTGTTTACTAAGGACTGATGTTTCAAAATGTAAGTGTTCCCAGAACCATGGCATGGCTTCTGATTTCTTTTCCTTCACATTCTAGCTTGAAGATTAAGAACTGAAGGTTCTTTATCTTCAGTGGGTGTTAGAATGACCCAGACAGAATTCTAGGCCCCCTCTTCAGAATTCCAGATTCAGTAAATAGGTCTAGGGTAGGGTCCAAAGTATGTGCCATGAATCACAGGTACCACAGATGGAGAGTTGGCCCTTTAGTTTAACTTTGGCTGTGAGAATTAATGAAGCTACACCACACTGATTACTTCCCAGTTCCATCCACTTGGAATCAAATTTTGCTAGGGCATTAATGACAGTACCTTTCAGACTGACATGCTGCCAAACTTGCATCAGATTTTCTAATAATGGGTGAAGTCCCATTGTCAGAAATGGATGTCACAATCCTCCAGTACACAAATTCACTAGATGTTTACTGCCTGTATTTACCTCCCATGAATGCTAAATTAGCAGCCTCAAGGTTTCAGCTTTTCCTTGACGATATTAACAAAACCAGTACCCCCATTCTGCATGCTGTACACATTTCAGCAAGCCCATTTTTAACACACAGTATGGTACCATCTTGTCTCAAATTCAGCTGGCCTGAAATTGAATTCCTCAACTTTTAACTGGTCCCTGCCCTAGCTCTTGTTAATAATCGAGTCACAGCTCTGACACTTGACACTGTCTCCGACTCCCTCATTCTCTTGTAATCACTTTCTAGGACTTCTGTCTTTCCTCTTCCATTTTTGCTATCATGACCTTCATTTACGCTCTCAGCCCCTTGTCCTGGTTGTCTCAGGCCCTCGCTGTGGATGTCTTTCAAGGCAGACCTAAGTCTTAACTGTGGACTCCCATCGCTCTTCTAAAACACAGCTTTGATCTCTTCCTGTTCTGTGGAAACCTTTCCATGGTGCTTCAGATGGAAAAGCCGCAAGCTAGGAATCAAGGTGGTCTGCATTTCAGCCTCTTCGCACCTTTGTGATCCGGTTTCTTATCAGTCCTGCCGCAGTGTGCTCCTTGGACAGATATGAACAAGTGTTCATTTACACCTGGACAGTGTGCTCCTTGGACAGATATGAACAAATGTTCATTCACACCTGGACAGATATGAACAATTGTTCATTCACACTTGGACAGATATGAGCAAGTGTTCATTCACACCTGGACAGTGTGCTCCTTGGACAGATATGAACAAATGTTCATTCACACCTGGACAGATATGAACAAGTGTTCATTCACACTTGGACAGATATGAGCAAGTGTTCATTCACACCTGGACAGTGTGCTCCTTGGACAGATATGAACAAATGTTCATTCACACCTGGACAGATATGAACAAGTGTTCATTCACACTTGGACAGATAGGAACAAGTGTTCATTCACACCTGAACAGATAGGAACAAATGTTCATTCACACCTGGACAGATAGGAACAAATGTTCATTCACATCTGGACAGATATGAACAAGTGTTCATTCACACCTGGACAGATATGAACAAGTGTTCATTCACACCTGGACAGATATGAACAAGTGTTCATTCACACCTGGACAGATATGAGCAAGTGTTCATTCACACCTGGACAGATATGAACAAATGTTCATTCACACCGGATATGGCACTAACGACAGAACAAAGACACAAGTGTACCCAAGTCCAAGTTGGTGAACCAGTGAGTTCATTTGGGCTTATTTATGGGAGTGTGAGTGAGGGATTGTTTATAGGAGTTTGGGTGAGTCAAGAACAGCTATATACATCACAGAAAAGCGCCACCCCAACATGGGTAGTGACTTCATGAAAGCTGAATTAATGGAGTCCTATCTTCAGTTAACTCTCACCTCCTAAGCACTTCCCAAGAGATGCTGGAAAGAGGAATGGCTGAAGATCAGGTAAAGGTCCTCCCCGCTTCTCCCACAAGGCAGTGCTAATAGCCCCCCTTTACTGCCATCCAAGGCATGGCTGTCACTACGTTGTTCTGCTTATTCGTTGCCAAGACCACAGGAGGAACATTTTGTATGTCACCTCAGCAGCCTCTGCTACATGATGGACCATGACCATGCCATGCCTGAATGAAATTGAACACACACACACACACAGAGTCTAAAAAATAATTTTAGAAGGATGTTAAGTCCGGCACAGAGGTGGCTGATGAGTGCTTATTACGGGAGTGGAGATAGCCTCAGCTCATTTTGCTTTGCATTCTGGTTCCTCCAATCATGAAGATCTAATCAGTCTGCAGCATCTTAAGTGGAGGTCCAGCTTTTATTTTTAATGGTACCTCACTTCTCATCTTCGTCCTTATAACATTCATATGGTCTATATATCTCATTTGAATCACGCTTCTATAATTCTTGGTGTGTAGCTTAAGTTTTCCTGCCTGGCCCACAGTCAGGGCAAATCTCTTTCACCTGCCAGTCCCACAGCCTCTCAGACCTGACCAAGTAAACACAGAGACTTATGTTGCTTTCAAACTGTATGGCCGTGGCAGGCTTCTTGCTAACTGTTCCTATAGCTTAAATTAATCCATTTCCATTAATCTATACCTTGCCACATGGCTCGTGGCTTACCGGTATCTTCCCATGCTGTTTGTCATCGTGGCGGCTGGCAGTGTCTCTCTGACTCAGCCTTCCACTTCCCAGCTTTATTCTCCTCCTTGCCCCGCCTATACTTCCTGCCTAGCCAACGGCCAATCAGTGTTTTATTGATTAATCAGCAACACATTTGCCATACATCCCACAGCATTGGTGCACTTGTGGAGTGAATTTTTATAATTTTTCTAGTTACTAATGTGTGCCATCTTCATTGTTTTTAAATTTTAATCTAAAATTCAATTTAGATCTCTTTGATTTAGGACCTCCCCAAACCTCTAAATCACTGTTTAACGCAATAGCTGAGGGACTGTTCTAGGGGGGTTTCAGTCCCAAATCAAGAGGTTGCTCTCCTTCTTTCTTGGGAATAAACAGTTTTTAATTTATAAATTTAATTTAATTTAATTTATAAAGAGTACATGAAAACTGGCAACTCTGAGACGGGATATAAGTAAGGAGGGTTTTAAAACAATACATTCCTACCCAAAGTAATACTAGGTGAAGCTGGAGATGCATCGCTCAGAGGTTAAGAGCACTGGCTGCTCTTCCAGAGGACCCAGCATCAATTCCCATCACCCACATGGTAGCTCACAACCATCTATAACTCAAGTCCCAGGGGAGCTGATGTCCTTTTCTGGACTCCTCAGGCATTGCACACATGGTACAGAGACATACATGTAGACAAAATATCCATTCCTGTAAAAATAAATTAATTAATTAAGAAGAAAATAACGCCGGGCGGTGGTGGCGCACGCCTTTAATCCCAGCACTCGGGAGGCAGAGGCAGGCCGATCTCTGTGAGTTTGAGGCCAGCCTGGTCTCCAAAGCAAGTTCCAGGAAAGGCGCAACGCTACACAGAGAAACCCTGTCTCGAAAAAACAAAGAAAGAAAGAAGAAGAAAAAATAGCAGATTTGCTGAAGAAGAAACAACTTTGTAAGGTAATTAATCACACAGTCTCAAACAATGGTAAAACAATGATAAATTGATATGTCAAAAATAGTACATATTCTAGTTGAGCCTGCCTGAAATATTTCTCTATATATTCCACTATCAGTACTACCTTTTGCTCAAGTTAACCATCTAGATAAATAGCATGACCTTTATTGGCTGACCCCGAGATACTTAGAGAACCGTGCTTGTACCTGAATATCCATGTGACTGAAATTTGAAAAGTTCTTCCGGTTTCTGAGGCCTGACTGTGCCCTCTCCAATCTTCTTCCGATCATGTACACTGCCCAAGGATGCTGATGAACTTCAACTTAGCAGGGAAAATTTACTGGGCTCTTCATCCTCCTTGGGAAGCATATTATTGATGCCTTTTCTGTACATGAGCTGCTCCCTAGCACTGACTGCCTGCTACTTTACTTAACAGAAAGGAGACCCATTAGGAATGTGAGACCAAATGAATGGAAACACCAGTGATCCAATTGGGGCTAGAGAACTGTCAGCCACGCTGGATCTCCTGAGGGGGGCCAGCAGAGCAGATAAAGCAGATTGAGGAAGGTTTAAGAGGTACACATCAAACCAGGTGGTGGTGGCACCCGCCTTTAATCCCAGCACTTGTGTGAGTTCCAGGCCAACCTGGGCTACAGAGTGAGTTCCAGGAAAGGTGAAAAACTATACAGAGAAGCCTTGTCTTGAAAAAACAAAAACAAAAACAAAACAAAACAAAACCCATATTTCATTTAAACTCCTAGCATGTACTTCATTTGAAGAAAAACCTTTCTCCACTACCCACACCTAGGAATGTTTCTCCTCTCCTTTCGGTATACATGGAGTTAGTGCTAACATTTTAACTTTTCAAATAAACGGAATTTTTTCTGTTGGTTTTTAAAATTGTATCACTATAAAAGGAATTATTCTTATCAATTTTTAAAATATATAAAGCACCAAGCTCCAGTGACCTCCGGAGACCCAGAACTAATTTGGATGTTTTCAACTACGACATATAACTTGCCTTACATTAGTTCTGAGAAAGCTTGGAAACTAAAAATGGCTGAGGAAAGAAAGACAAAGCCAAAACACTGTTCTGTTCTAGAAGCATACTCTGGAAATGCTCATGAAATCACTGTTAACAGGCGGATGTCTGACAGGAGTAATATTTTTGGAACTGTTTAAAAAAAGAAATGAAACATACTATAAATTATTTAAGCCTTGGCCAGCTATTTCAGTTGGAGGAGCTGTAAACCATGCCTCCTCTTTCTTTTTATTTTTATTTAATATTTATTTATTTATTTATTTATTTATTTATTTATTTATGTGTGTATGTATCTACATGAGTGTACGTACATATCGGGGAAGGGCATACCTGTGCTGCTGTGTGGACGGTGGAAGAGAATGCCAGCTGCCCTCCTCTACCACCCCCTCTTTTCCTTTGAAGCAGGGTCTCTCCCTGAATTGAGTCTTCTGTTTCCTCTGCTAGGCTGAAAGTCAGCAAGCTCACTTAGAGCTGAAGTTACAGGCATTTGTGGGAATGGCTAGTTTATTACATGGTAGCTGGTACCCAAACTCTCTTCATGATTGCACAACACAGTTTCCTAACTACCCTCTAACCCCTAGAGTCTCTTTTATAAAATAGGTTAGTAGATATATATATATATATATAGATATATATATATATATATATATGTGTGTGTGTGTGTGTGTGTGTGTGTGTGTGTGTGTGTGTGTGTATAAACTAGCTATAATGTATCAGCATTGACAGGAGTGCCAGTCTTCTGATTTATTAAATCTTGCTTCCAGGGATGCTATACTAGTTAGCTTTAAATGTCAACTTGGCACAACCTACAATTACCTAGAAAGAGTCTCAGTGAAGGATGTCAACATTGTGTTGCTTGGATTCTGAGCATGTCTACAGGAGATTGTCTTGATTAAGTTAATTGGTGTGGGAAGACCTAGCCCACTGTGGGTGACACCATCCTGTAGGGTGGGATCCTGTATTCTATGAGTAGAAAATGAAGCTGAGTAGAAAGTAAGCAGGAGAGCATGCATGCATTCATTTCTCCCTGCTCCTAACTGTGCGTGTGATGTGACTAGCTGCTTTAGGTTCCTGCTGCCTAGACTCTCTTGCAATAATGGACCCAGAATCACGAGCTAAAATAAACCTTTTTCTCCTAAGGTGCTTTTTGTCCTGGCATTTTATGACACCAACAGAAATGAAACTAGAATAAATGCCTTGCCTGGTTTCCATTTCACAGGAACTTCACTTTGAGGGTGACTTTTATTCCAGGGGTACTTAAGAACAAAAGCATCAGAAAGAAAAATGGTGAGGGCATGTGAATTTTTCAAAAGTTTGAAAGAACTCCAGGGAGGAAACTGACCCTTATATCCATGTGGGAAGATTGTACCAGGAGAGGACTAGATACATCAGCCTGGCCCTGCTGCGGCAGTAGCCCATCAAGCTTGTGATCTCATTGTTTCCCCAAGGAGCTTTGTCTATGCCACTGTTGTTCTGTTTTTCAAAATGAAAAAGAAGAACGTCTTCAATGTTTGCCTTTATTTTATTTAAGATATCCTAAAATAAAGCCAGATAATTATCCTATCTGTTTCCTCTAAAGGATAGGGAATATTTAAAATGTATATTGATTCTAAACGTTATAGGTGTGTCTGCCTGTACACAATGCTTATGAAATCACCATTCACTTGCGGTATCATTTATCTTATTTCTCTCATTTTTCTTATTCATAAGTTATTTTGTAAAAAAAAAAAAAAATCACATTTGCCCCTGTAGAATCACTTTGCAGACATTTTAATTGTATGAGCCTTGTTGTGCCAATTTAACAGCTGGTGAAACCGAAATAAAAAGAAGTTAAATACAGTGCCCCCAAAGAATAGCAAATTAGTTATGATGTCAGAAATAGAAACCAATCTCATGACCGTTCATTCAGTGTTCACACTGAGGCTGAATTAGTAAAAACCAGTTCTAGGAAGGAAACACTCTTATGGGGACTAAGCAGCTGACATAGAAGAACTGACTCATGGGGGTCTACAGTTGGAAGAGAATCTGATTTCTCTTTCAAGTTGTACTTTAATTAGTAAACAAAGTGCTATCTTTACCAGGTTTCCATAAAGTTAGTTTTTAATTAACCATCCCAGACTGGGAGTTGCCAAAGCGTTTGCCATGCAAGCATGAGCTCCATTCCCAGAACCCGTGTGAAAACCCAGATGTGGTGACATATGCTTGTAAAGCAAGTGATGGAGGTGTGGGACGGAGGATCCAGGGGATCACTAGCTAGACATCCTAGCTCACTTAGTGGGCTCCAGGCCGGGGAGACACAAGACACAAGATGAACAACACCAAGGGAAAAAACCCAAGGCTGTCCTCTGGCTTCTATGTGCATGGGCATACAGGTGTGCCTGCACACACACACACACACACACACACACACACACACACACACTCACACACACAGCAATCCCAGTCAATGTGGCCATGAGTGATATCTGCCCTCATGTTATAGAATGTATAAAATTCATAACCTAATAAAAATTTTCAGATGAGGAAAATGAATCAGTTCATTCATTTAAGTCATGCTTATACTGGAGAATGCTATGCTTGGGACATGAACATCTCTTCATATTAAGCATCTTATTGAAAAGAATCCTCATTTACTTGTATCATTAGAATATTATGACCAATAATAACTATTTGCAAATATATGCATAAATCATTCAGGTAATTTGTATGTAGAGACAATGCCTAGAACTTACCAATGTTTGTTTAATCTAATCTTTAACAGAGGAAAATCTTTTTTAAATATGTTTTTAATTTAAGTGGACTCACATACTTTTCCCCATTCCTTTCTTTCCTCCAACCACTTCCACCTGTCTTCCTTCAAACAATTCCCATGAACCTTTGACTCTCAAGTTTTACTTTTATTATTACTGTTACATACATACATGTGTGTGAATGCACACAAATATATATAAATAGAGAAAGCAGAGTATGTTTTTGTTGGTGGTGTACATATGGTTTCAAATTAGCTGCTCTGCATTAGACAACCAATAAGGAGGCTCATCCCTGGGAGAGGCCAATTCTCCTTCTCCAAGTAGTTATTCGTTGCCTGTAGTGCTTTGTTTAGGGGTGGGACCCCACAATGTTTTCCCCTTCCGTGTTAACATGTCCATTGATATTGTCATTGTTCCCGACTTGTCTGTTCAGCCATGTCCAGGAGAGACTGTTTCACAGCAGACTTCCTAGTATCCTGGCTCTTACAGTCTTTCCATCCTCCCTTCTGGGATGTTTCCTGAGCCATGAGCTATGATATAAATGTATCCACTGGGGCTAGACTCCTTGATCTCTGCATTGTGTCCAGTTGAGGTTTTCTTTGATGGTCCATTTGCTGTAAAGAGAAGCTTCTTTGATGAGGAGTGGTAGCTACACTTATCTGTGGGTATAGACATGACTTACAATATAATAAGAGATTATTCTCGTCTAGCAAAGCGGTGGTAGTAGATTCTTTGCTAAGGTCCACGACCTCACTAGCTCTTGGAACCTGGCTGGACTTTCAGTACCAGGAATGATTTCCCTACTGTTGAGTGGGACTTGAGACCATTTAGAAGCTGTTGGTTGCCACGGATTGGTGAGTACCACTTTTTACACCTTTATGCCTATCTTGACATGCTGGTAACTGCTGTGGCTCATAGGAGTTGAAGCTGACTATTTAATTGCTCCTCCCACCCTTTGGAAGCATGGTAGTATTTTCTTTCCTGTGATGGGCACTACATCAGGTCAGATGCAGCTCAAACCATCTGAGTCCTGTTTCCTAAGTTTATGGTGTCTTCAGCAATAGAACTCAGTCTCAACCTCTGAGGGCTACATTGATAATCTATATTGTTTAGGAAGTCATTTGGACTACCCTGACCAACCATTCAAAAGGAAGTTTCTCATGTCTGGTACTGGGGTTTTTGTTAGTCTGTTCTTATGGAGAGCACTGAATGAAGCCCATACAGCTTAACACACACACACACACACACACACACACACACACACACACACACACATGCATTTATATATTTTTTAACTAGCATTTACACTGCTATATTCCAGGACCTAGGCAGTTATAGCCACACATGGCCCTCTAGCCCTGCCTTTTCGTCTCATGAGGCACATGCTCATTGAGACATAGATCTGCTTTGTTCTTGATGACAGATGAGGAGCTACCTAGGTATGGTCACACCAATACAGACTATCACCAGAGAAGATGCCCTAAATGATGGCTCAGGTTTCAGTGGGACAAATATTAACTGAGTCAAGGTAAGGGTCTTGGCACTCAGAAAGGTGAGGCTCCCCAAGGTTTGTCCAACACCATCAAGTCTTGTTATCTAAGGAGACAGAATCTTGGCATGGGCTAATTAAACAAGTTATTTAACACAAGTGTTCATAAAAGAGAAGTACATCTCTCCTAATATATATAGTTTTCATTCGACAGCTGTCTATGTATTCATGTGCAGTCTTTAGACTGCTGAGCCAATGGCTTTCTGGAGGCAAGCATTCATGAGCAAACTTTTCAGATCTTTTTACATGAGCCACACCCATAATGTGTCATCTATGAGTTCTCATAAAAATGGAACAAGAACAAGAAACACCCTAAACATAACCTAACTGTGAAACACCTTTGGAGTTTAGATTTTTCATGACTTTCCTTCCATTATTTTAGAGATAACACCTATGAATTTCAAAAGTACTGTTTTCTAAAACATTAATTTTAATTTTCATGATCACTACACATTTTACCAATATTTTACCATTTAATATTTTCTGTTATATGCAAGTTTGTATTGGAATCACATAATAACCAGAGCAATTCAACGTAAGGAGATGTAAGTGCTGACCCAATTGACTTTTGATTAGACTGATAGGAAGGGAAGCACATGTGTTGCTTATTCTTGCCAAGCAATCGGTGTCATGTGGGTATCAGTCTCTACTGTGCCTTGGGAATAGGAAACATCAGTGAGTCTGACTGGAGGACTCAACTCGTGATGTCCAATGAAAGACATTGGAAAGCAATTATGTCACTAGGAAAACCACGTCTTCAATCAAAGTCAACTCAGAACTACTTCAGTTAGCTCAGGATGAATGAGTTATAGGCATAGTTTTAAAAAACCATTGGCTTCCCTGAAAGAGAAACAGCTCATCATTTAGGCAGAAACCTTCAGCCTAGAAAATCATTTCAGAGCTAGGGAAAGAACTGTGATAGGGAAGCCTTTCCCCAGGTATCTCTTATGTCTGTCCTTAAAGAATCCTGCTCATTTCATAATCACTGTATTCACAGAGTCCATTAGAGATGATACTGCTGTGCCTATATTTAGTGATGTACACTGTGCTTGAGCAGTACCAGAGTAAGAATATAAATATGAAATATTTATAGTGATATGTTCACAGTACCTTTCTGGACTGTAAAAGCTCTTCTTGCATTTTCCAGTTCACTAATTTAAATGTCAGTAATCTTTTCTGCCTTGCTTCCTTAAAGCTGCTCAACATGACAAGAATTCTACATTGCAGGTACTTTATGGTAGCAAATTGTTAAGCAAAATATCTCATCCAGCAAATGCCTTAAAGAAAGTGGTTCATAAAATGCCATGAATCTGTATTTCCTAAAATGCAAAAATCAAGATGCATATGCAGTATTTCAGTTCTCCCTTATGCCCTGGAAGAGTATTTTGTATGTTTATTTTTATGTCTAATGAATTAAAGGAGAACATAATTTAATTTACAGTTCTGTCAAAAGATATAATGCCATATTGAATAGTCTTAAGATATTTATCCAAGAGAATCCTCAGAAGAGGAAAATTCAAATGGCTGAGAAGCACTTTAAGAAATGTTCAACATCCTCAGCCATAAGGGAAATATAAATCAAAACTACTTTGAGATTTCATCTTATACCAATGAGAATGGCCAAGATTAATAAAACAAATGACAACTCGTGCTGGCTAAGGTGTAGCATAAGGGGGACACTCATCCATTTCTGAGGGAGTGCAAATTCTACAGCCACTATGAAAATCAAATATGGTCATTCCTCAGAAATATGGGAATCAATCTACCTCAAGATCTAGTTATACCACGCTTGGATATATAGCCAAAGAATGCTTCATCCTACTACAGAGACACTTGCTAAACCATGTTCATTGCTGCTCTATTCATAATAACCAGAAATTGAAAACAACCTAGATATTTACTAATGGGTGGATGGATAAAGAAAATGTGGTACATTTACACAGCATAATGGTACTCAGCCATTTAAAAAATGAAATAATGAAATTTTCAGGTAAATGGAAGGAACTAGAGAAAAATCATCCTGGTTGAGGTAAGTCAGACCCAGAAAATCAAATATGGTATGTATTCATTTACATGTAGATGTTGCTGTTAAGTCATTGATGAGCAAGCTACAATCTGTACAACCACAGAGGTTAGGCGGAAAGTAAGGGATTGGAGGAAGAGATGGATCACTCTAGGAAGAGGAAATAGAATAAATAGTTATGGATGAAGGTGGGAGGGGCTTGAATGGGAAGATCAAAGTGGGAGGGGGAGACTAGGGAGGGAATATGGAAAGGACAGCTAAACCCGATGGCCATTTGAAGGGTGATATGGAAACCTAAGACAGTAGACAGGTCCTATAATATATACATTAATGAAGGCAATTAAAATGAAATTGCCAAATGATGACAGAGATAGAGCATCAGCTGGACCTCTCAACATCAAATGAAGCTTGTAGTGCCAGAAATTTGTTACAAATAATAGAGTTCTTGACCACAGATGTCCCATGGGAGTCCCCAAACAACCCAAACTATTTCCCAGGTTATTGATGGATCTCCACAAACTGATGATAAGGCCCTATTGCTGTAGATAACACCAACACAACTCATTGAGCATGGAGAAGTCAAGCTGGTGCTTATACAGAGCCTTCACCCCTACATGTCAGCATCTTTGATGCAGGAAGGTATTCTGCATGCTTCCAAAGGAGAAAGGCAAATACCAACTCAGCTAACAACCCTTTAATCTATAATGGTGACCTGCCTGCAAGATACACTGGTGCAGTAGCGGTACAAAGCTTGTGGAAGCAACCAATTAATATCTGATTTGAGTTAGGCCAACTCCATGAAATGGAATCCATTCCCAGCACTGCTTGGCTGACCAAGAACCTGAGACCAGCTAGCCCAGGGACTTGGTATAAAACCAAATGCTAACTTAAAAAAAAATAGCTACAACATGACTTGCAATTACATTCTGCTATACTCATAGATCAGTGCCTTGCTCAGCCATCGTCAAAGAAGCTTCCTCCTGCAGCAGATGGAAACAAATGCTGAAACCTAAAGCCAGACATTATGCAGAGAATGAGAGACCTTGGAACACTCAGCTATAAATGGGATGTCTCCACCAAACCCCTCCTTTTAAGGCTCAGGAAACCCCATGAAAGAGGAGGCAGAAATAGTGTAAGAGGCAGAGGGAATGGAGGAAACCAAGCAATAAAGGCCTTCTAGACACAACAGGGCTGGCAAACATATGAACTCAGAGACCAGAGGCCATGGGAATAGGCAAAAGGCCTGTATGGGTCTGCACCAGATGGGATCCTAGAGCTGAAAAGAGAAGTAGAAGCATGCCTTAGTCCAGAAGCTATCTCCCATTGACAGCCACTTGCCAATGAAAACTTACTTTTCTCCCAGGGAGGCCCATTGAGGAACAAACTACTCTTAAGGGTAGGTAGGCCCAATGCTAAGCACTAGATGACCAACCCAATACAAACTCAATGACATCTTTGGAGGTTCTTTGTCTCATAATGTTAAGTCAAGGCATTATTTTTTTTTTCTTACAGGTCCTTTACATATATTTTATGGCTTTCTTTTTTCCAGGTTTTTATGAGATTCCAGTGTTTGTGAATGGGTGTGTCTATCTGCATCTATATGTATTTCTTGGGATTTTTCTTTGTCTCTTTTTCTTGTTTGGTTGTTTTATCCCATTGTGATTTGTTTGGGTTTGATTTCTTTTTTATTTTATTATTATTCCTTAAATGTCTCTTTTTTCCTACAGAGACACATACAGGGTGTGCATCTAGATGAGAGAGGAAGTAAGAAGGAACTGGGAAGAGTTGGGGGAGAGGAAGGTGTAACCAGAATATATTGTATGAAAAAAGTCTATTTTCAATAAATAAATGATAAAAATATTTGTCTAAGGATTTGGGGAAATGGCTGTGCAAACACGAGAGCTGGGTTAAGATTCCCAGGTCTACAGATAGACATTTGTGAGTCTGTAACCAGAGAACTGAGCAGGACAGGGCAGGGGGAGGGGGAGGAGGTTCAGGAGATTTTCAGGTGGAAAACTTGGGAGAATACAGAAATTAGAAGACATTGTAATAACATTTCAATCAACTGAATCCAATTTGTATCCTCAATTAATGCTTTTTTTATGAACATCTTTGTGACACTGCACTTATATATGCAAAACACCCAGCCTGACATTTATTCAATGTTTTCTACAGTTTATGAAGTGAATACTTGGGGAAACCTACAGAGACAACCAAACCAAACTAGTGGGAACTCATGAAATTTAGATCAACAACTATGGAGCCTGTGTGGGACTGGACTAGGCCCTTTGCATAGCGAGACAGTTGTGTAGCTTGATCTGCTTAAAGGGCCCCCTGGCAGTAGAATCAGAATCCATCCCTGGTGCATGAGCAGACTTTTTGGAGCCCACTACCTATGATGGGACACCTTGCACAGCCTTGAGGCAAGGGAAGGGGCTTGGACCTACCTGTACTAAATGTACCAAGCTCTGCTGACTCCCCATGGGAGGCTTTACCTTTTTGTAGGAGGGAATAGGAGGTGGTTTGGGAGGGGGAGGCTGGAGGAGCAGGAGGAGGGAAGAGGAGGATCTTTGATTGGTATGTAAAAATGAACAAAAACATTTCTTAATAAAAAAAAATAAGAACCACAGATCTCCTTCTCTTCCCTTCTCCCACCCCTCCCAGCCTTCCCCTCCAACCCACCCCTCCTCTGAAAAGCTAAGACCTTGATCTTGTGTCAAGAAAAATCCTGAAGCACAACAAAGAGCCTGGTATATAAAAGACAAACATAGGAAAACTGCATTAACTAAAGTCTGAACAAAAAAAGGGATATGTGAATAGATAGCTCTCAAGGGAAATTCAGAATGGCCAGAAAGTGAATGAAAAAGTGGTCAGCACCCTTAGCCACCAGATAAATGCAAATCAAAACTACAACAAGATCTTACTACTACCAGAATGTTCCCTGGTCCCTGCCCTGAGAAAATCCCTCACAGAGTCCTGGGGAAGACACTACCTTCAGTGTGGGGTTATTTGAGGGAAAAGAATCTACATACACCAAGCTCTTCATCCATTTACTTTATTCCTCTATGATAAAATTCAATCTATACAGCTTCAACTCTGTCTTCACTTCGGCTCCTCTCTACGCCCACTTTTCCTGTCCTCATAGTTTTAGTAAGCTTCTATGCTTTTAGCCTCATCTTTGTCCTCTGTTCCCTCATTCTCCATCTTTCCTTCTGTGATCCTTACTCCTGGCTCTGAGAAAACTCTACAAGAGATCTACCTTACCACCTACAGAATCTCTGCCTTTCTTTCTTCTCTCCAGCCATGTGGCTCTGTCTACCCTCTACAGAAAACTGCCTTCTTCTTCCTCTCCTCTCTGCGCCCAGGAAATCTGCCTCACTCTTCACTCCACCTAGATATGAAAAATCTCCTTTGTTCTGAATCAATAGCTCTGGAATGCCACTAGGCCTGAAGGCAAGGGATGGTCTGAGATTCATTTGCACAAGAAACAAAGCTATGCATTTACAGCCTGCTTGCCTCCTGGGCTCTGCAAGGGAGTTACTTACCTAGAGGACCAGCATCTGAGAAGCTTACATTGTTTGCCAATATGGTCTAGTAGTATATGGACCCACAAGAATTTCATAGCAGAAGATAGCTGAAATATTAAAAGCTAAATAACACCAAATATTCCATGACAGATGGCTTCCTCTAGAAAAATGCCTTGAAATTGCTAGGTATAGCTTTAATATGCAGCTGAATCTCTATAATATATTCTTGCAGCCCACTAGACAGTACACCCCAAACACAATGGCTGTGGTCAGGAAAACAAACAAGAGTAAATGCTGGTGAGCATGTGCAAGCAGGATAAACAGATCCTGCCACACTGTGGTAGGCAAAAACATTAATCCAGCTACTATGGAAATGATTATGGAGGTTCCTAAAAACATAAATAAAAGCCATCTTGTGATCCAACTATCCCAACCCTGGGTGTATATTTTAAGCAATCTAAATCATCATGTTAAACAGATGCCTGCATATCAATATTTTTTGTAGCACTGTTCCCAATAGACAAGTTATAGAATTTGCCTATGTACCCATCAAAAGGTGAGTTAATAAAGAAAACATGGTATATATACACAGTGGCAGCATTTAACTGACCCAAAAAGAAAGGGATATCATGTCATTTTTAGGATATGGATTGACCTGAATAGTAGTATAATAGGTAAAATAAGCCAGACTCAGAAAGAATAGATGATGTTTTCTCTCATATGTAGAATCTTTATCTAAGAACATATATGTGACATGAAAGTAGAAAGGGGCTATTGCTGTAAGTGGAAATTAACAGAGAGGGTGGCGGAACAGGATAAACAAGGTGAATTATGAGCAAAGTACATGACACTCTTGTGTGAAGATGTCCTAATATCTTATATAAGAAACATATCTTATACACTGATTTTTTTAATAGAGAGTTGATACAGTGTTACTGGCTTGAAGCTGGGGAGACTCCCGTGACAAGAATGGTAAGGCTAGAGAGATGTCTCAGGGTTAGGAGCACAAGCTGCTCATTCTGAGGACTAGATTACAGGTCCCACCATCCATATACATTGGTTCCCCTGTAACTCCAGCTCCAGGGGATCTGATGTCTTCTTCTGACCTCTACAGGAACCCACACTCATGTGCACACACAGATACATAGACACTTTGAGGAGGGGTTAAAGAGAAAGAAGGTGGCCTCTGGAACAGATCCAGCTGACAGACAGTTTGGAGATGGGAACTCAGTCCTACAACTACAAGAAAGATAGTTCTGATAACAGGAATGACCTTGGAAGAGGTCTCTAGGAACAGATGAAAACATTCTAGCAAACACCTCAATGTCTGCCTCAGTGAAGAGGCCATCCCTGCAGTGCCAGATTTAAAACATACAGGTTGATGAGATTATAGGAATATGTTCAGTTGACCCACTAAATTAGATATATATATATATATAATGTATGGTGTGTGTATGTATATATATATATATATATATATATATATTTCAATAAGAGAAAAGGTAATGCAATATTCATGTATGGTAATAAACTGCAT
The DNA here is from genome assembly GCF_949786415.1 of Peromyscus eremicus. Lineage (NCBI taxonomy): Eukaryota > Metazoa > Chordata > Mammalia > Rodentia > Cricetidae > Peromyscus > Peromyscus eremicus. Next base: position 54,657,108 of record NC_081433.1, on the reverse strand, counting down.
ATATACCTAAAAATAACCAATCAATCCCCAAATCTCAGGGATGGACAGAATAAAAATTTATTTTCCCTCACAAAATGGTGAAATAGATATTCTAATTCCATGGGTGGTTCATCTTCAAATACCAATGAACAGACTCAGGCAACTCGTCTCTAATGCCCTGTTTCATTATTCCCTAAGGACAAGGGGGAAGCAGGATTTCGAGAGGCCATGTGTACAACACCTGAAAGCGGCACACAACAGCAATTCACTTTCCTCCCACTACAACTCAATCCTATGGCCTTACCCACCGTAAAAGAGGTTAGGATACCGTCTAATATGTGCTCAAGAGGAAAAGGAAAAGGGAATGTAAACAGCAAACAGTGTCTGCCTCAACCCTCCAGCTGAACTCTTTGACAGACAGCAGGATTGGCATTGTCGTCAGCACAACTTTTCTAGAGCAAAAATTTGACTGTGTTATTCTGCTACAAAACTTCCCGTAACTTTACAGCAGTTTGAAAATAGAACCGCCACTCTCAGCAAGATGGATGGAGCACTCCACGTGAACATAACCTTCCCTGGTCACACTGCATTAGTCCCGGTTCTGGGAAAAGAACATGCTGAACTCTCCTGGTTGTGTTGTTACCGTGGCCAGCTCTGCCGCTGTCCACTCACTGAGTGTTTAATCATCCTTACAGCTCAGTTTGCCCGCAGCTTCTCTATGAGGCTGCTCTTCGCTGCTTCAGTATCATTTAGAAATACCCACTTTTCCCTTTATCCCATTTGTCCTATACAATATTTGCCATGACAACCGTAATACTCAACCCACTTACTGCTTCTCATTCATTACTAGATCCTTCTGCCTAGGAAAAGGGATGGAGTACAACGTTTTTTTGCATTAATACTTGAGATTAGTATCAGCCATCCAGCACCAGTAAATACAAGAAGACAGGTTACAACAATACTGTTGTACAAATTTCAGCTAACCTTCTGGATGGAGCCAAATGATAGAAACCACCTCAAGACCAGAGGTAATCCATAATTTCACCAGGATTTTCTGAAAGGTGCTGGGTACTCAAATCCTTGGGTTCTTTTTATTTTGTTATTTTATTTTATTACAGTAGTGTGTGTGTGTGTGTGTGTGTGTGTGTGTGTGTGCTCATAGAGGTCAAAGGACAACTTACAGGAGTTGGTTAGTTGGTTCTCTTCCTCCATCACATGGGTCCTAGGGATTGAATTCTGGCTGTCAGGCTTGGTGGTGAGCACGTCTACCCGAGGAGCCATCTCAGCAGACGACTCAGCAGCCCAACTCTCCAGATTCTCATCCCCAGTCCTAAGTGTGTGGAGGCAGTTGTAAAGAACTTCAGGTATGTTTCATAAATTGAACACTCCTCATTTCATCAGTGAAAACAACTACTACACACAGAATGTTTGTGGCCTTTTTAAACTTCCTATGTTGAAACCTAACCTTAACATGACGATCTTAAGAAGTAGATGAGGATACAATTAACACTGGGTAGTTGCAGGAAATAGGTTAGAAGAGTGGAGCCCTCTGGCAAAGGGTTGGCACCCTCCTAAGTGTCTGATAATACCAAAGTCTTTCACCTGTGCCCAGTGAAGACATAGCAAGAAAAACAGGCTTAAATTTGCCAGCCTTGAAATCCTGAAACTGAAATCTCTGTTGTATACAAACCATCCATCCTATTGTTTCGTTTAAACCAATTGAATTGACTGACATACCTAACGAAGAACTGGGGTTAATGAAGCTTGAGACTGAAGTCTTAAAGTAAGAACTCCTTATTGATGTCATTGAGGCTAGCGGGCCATATTGCTTCTGATTACATTTCTTTTTAGGTTGTTGGGATGTTAGCTAGGTGAACTCATCAGGTCAGGCCAGCATACCCAGAGTTCTCTTCCAGAATGGGAGCCAAAAATTTGGTTACAAGGATTAATTAAAGACTGTATGGTTATAATAACCAGGAGACAACAAATGTTCCTACAGAGAAAAAGAGTTAGATTTTACTTGGGCCAGTCACTCGGGCCACCAACCACCATGTCAGGAGAAGCATCAATGAAGCTTCTGCCTCAAAAACAGAAGGTGTAGCTGGGGAGATGCCTCGGTGGATGAAGTATTTCCCACAGCATGAGGGTTAGAGTCTGGATCCAGAGGATGCACATAAATGCTGGGTGGATGTGGCAGCAGCTGTGACTCCAGCTCTCACGGAGTCAGACACAGGGAATGTCTGGAGCAAGCTGGAGTCCTGTATTGATGAGCTCTGGGTCCAGCTGAGAGACCATGCTTCTTTAATCAATTCTGATTTACTATTTCCTTCCCACCAACATGAAATAGACCAAAAGTAAACATACAGCACTCTTCTGATAAAACTGCTTTTCCACATATGAAAGAAATCCTTCTGCTTCTATTAGCCTGTGCAAAGACTAGAGTGAGAGAAACAGGGACAAAATAAACAGCCAGACTTTTCTATGAAGCTCCTGAAAAGCAATGGGTACAGACAGCAAAGAGCGGCATTCACAGAAGTGGGCTTTACGAAGATGACTGGAGAGCCCGGGAAAGCTTCATACACACAGCATCTGCTCCTTGGAGTACAACCAAAGGGTGTGATTCGAGTGAGTGGAGACTTCAGGAGAACAAAGGGAGCATCCTTCATCGCATGGCTAGAGAGACAACTAAATGTGGAGCACCTTTGCTTGTAAAAATGAACTGGTGGCTGAATGAGTAAAATGTGCAAATACAATAAAATATGTCAAAATAAACTGTGACAAATAAACTAAGCTCTACACCAAAGCATTCGTAGATATTGTGTTTGGTAACTTTTGGTTTAGGTGGGATTGTTCAAAGAGAAATTTTCTGTTCTAGGGAAGAATGTTCATGGTTCCGAAAGACAGACATTTATCAGACTGTGATTACTCCAAACCACAGAGGAGGCACAAAAAAAAAGTCTGCAGTGAACCATGACCACACCTAACAGTGACTTTGAAATCTTCAAAAAGACGACAGGACTCCACAATGATGATTCCACAAGGACTATGGTAAAGCCATTAAGCTGATTAACACCAAAAGATCGACTTTGGACTACAAACTGCTTAGGACAATTTTGAGATGGCTAGCTGAGATGATCCAGCCTGACAGATTACTCGAGCAAGGACTTGAAATAAGCCCTGCACTTTCTCATTATGCAGCAGCTGGACAAATGATATAGGACTTGACAATTAACCCAAAAATTTTCTTTTCAGGATCCCCTAAAGATGGAAGTAATTTTAAGAAAACAACGCCCACATTCCCAAGAGGTGGGATGGGAGGTTTTTGGTCGTTTAATGAGTTATGGATATTGTCATTGTTTATGACGGTTGGTTACAAGTTATTAATTGTTAAAGGTCAGGAAAAAAGCTGAACAAGGAGATTAGATTCAGAGATTTTGTTTAAGAAAAAGAAAAAGGAAAAGGAAAAAGAGAATATAGGTATGAGGTAGATCATCGAATTTACTCTGAGAAAAAAGATAAAGAAATAATAAGATAAATGGGTAGATCATTGAATCTACACTAAAAAGAAAAAGGGGGAGATATAAAAATGACAAAAGGTAGATTACTGAATCTATTATGAAAAGAAAAAAGAGAGAATATGGATATGATAAGATAAAAAGGGAGATTTTTGAATCTATTTTAAAAAGGAGCTACTTGTTTTCTGAATTTGTCAAATGTTACTGGACTGGACATTGTTAATATATGTAATGGAGTTTTTTGCCTGAATCTGTCAAATGTTAATGGACTAGACATCGTTAATGTAATCTTGACTGTGTATATTGTAATACTTACTGAATATAATTTTTCTTGTATTAGTTATAAGCTTTTTTTAATTTAAGAAAAAAAAGGGAAGTGTGGTGGTATTGTGTTCCCCAAAATATTGTGTACCCTAATAAATTAAAGAGAGTTTAGCCTCAAAAAAAATGCAATAACTGTGACATTAGTCCATCTGTTTCTAGCCATTACAATAGATGGAGAACAACAATGAACTGTATCCATATATGTGTAGGTACACACGTACACAATTTACATAACTACTTTATAGTTTCGAAGTGTTGTGTTGTTGAGGAGTGATAGATGAACTTGAGTGTGTACACACATTCAGCAGCCAGAGGGCGATGCTGGGTATCTCCTTCTGTCATTCTTTGCCTCATTGCCTTGAGATAGGCTATCTAAATGGGATTTGCCATTTTCCTGGGTTAGCTGACCAGTGAGCTATTGGGATAAGTCGGTCTCTGCTCCTAGTGCTAGGATTATGGGCACACACAACCATGCCCGGCTTTCATGTGGGCCCTAATTCAGAGATTCGAATGCATGATTTACACTTACAGAGAAAGCACTTTTACCCACTGATCCATCTCCCCAGACTCTAAAACTGTTTTCCTATACAATCAAAACTGTTACAAGTTACACCTTTAGCTCCAATTTATTGTTTCCTCCACAAGTTAGCATGGCCCATATTTCATCTTCAGTTAAATTGTCCCATAGTTAAGAATACAGTTTAATGGACTGCTTGTAGCATGAGATAAAGGAAATCAAGGAAAGTTGAACCGAAATCTTAGCTCACAGCTTCCAGATGCTGGAGGCAGCAGTGATGTGTAGCCCCCTACTACGCCATCTTGGATCCTTACCCATGAAGCTTGTGAGTAGCATCGAGGAAAATCTTGAGAATGTAAATGGGGATAAGGACAAATGGAAGAAGAATCATAGGAAGTGGGGATGGAAACCTAAATCTAGCTCCCAACATCCTAGCTCAACACTATTCTTTGACTTTTAAAAATATATTTATTTGTTGCTTGTGTAATCTACAGCATGAGCCATCGAGACCATCTGTATTATCTGCTGAACTGCCTTGTAGAGATGAGTGATTTTTAAAGGTAGACACTGAAAGCCTGTCTTTAAAATTAAAAAACAAGAATTCTTAGAATTTTTGTCCATTCTCTACAACAGAATTATCCACAACACTGTACTACATTATTTAGATAAATTTGTGAACATCTTTTTGCTGTGTATTTTTAAGCTGTTTGGTGGCAGTGTTGTGTGCCCACACATACCTTAAGCACATCTTGGAACGCAGGTCTCCTCTGCCACGCCAGTGCGTGGTGCTAACTCAGGTCAGGACTCAGAAGTGATGTCAGGAGAACCTGGCCTTGGAACAACCATAGACCTTAATCTGCCAGAGTCCAAGGAAGACACAAACCACAGCAGACTGAATGGTCAGGGTTCCCAAATCATAGCCTTAAAATTAAGGGATGATCAGGACTCAAAAGATTTTGCTAATGCATATAGAAAGCTAAAGAAAAATACACTTTCCTACTGTTTCTATTTTTACCTTGTTCCTGCTTTAATGGGTGTAATTTATACTTAATAATTTAAATAAAATCATGGCATATAATCCTGGCACTGATTTTGGGTAAATGATATTTTCTGTAATCCAAAATATTGTGTACACTATGAGCTTTAGACAAAAGGTTTAATTTAAAGGTCTTCAACAAAAGGAGTAATTACTATTTAAACACTTTAATGATTAGCAGCATTTGCACTGATACTCATTAAGCTGTTAGTATGTTTAATGATAGTTAGTATGTTAATGATAGCACAGTTTCACAGTTGTTGAATATCCTTTCTTCTTTTCTTATTTTACTTTATTTATTATTTTGTTATGTAGGGGTTTGAAGATTTCTAAGCTTAGTTTACGTACTTGGTTTTAGTGGCTTTTCTAACTAAAAATGCACCTCAAAAACATTTACAAATCAAGCTGGAAAGATGTATTCTTAGTAGTGTTCACATTACACATGAAAGAAAAAACTTAAAAATTAAAAACAAAAACAAATTCACAAAAATTAAATCATTTTTTATTAAAAAGAATTAACACTTTTACTGCAAAGGTGTTTTCATTTATAAAAATACTTCAAAGTATTTTTCTATCAATTTCAATTTAAATTTGGAGGCTTTTTAAATGTGGATATTATTTTTAAGATTTTTTTTTATTTGATGCCTGAGTGTATGTATATGTAACTCATGTGTGCAGTACCTATGTAGGTCAGAAGAGGGCATCAGATCACCTGGAACTGCAGTTACAGGCAACTGTGAATTGCCTGATGTGGGTACTGGGAACCAAACCTGGGTCCTATGGAAGAGTTAGCTTCACAGGCTCTTAGCTGCTGACCTATCTCTCCAAAATAGTAGATATTGATTAATTAATTGAATATATAAAATGTTTATAACAGCAACAACAACAAAAATAAGTAAACATCTCCCAACCCCTCAATAGGCTGTTGTGAAGAGCCTTCAAGGGGGAATTTTAAGTTGTAACAAATATGTAACTATCTCCTAATCCCTGGCAGAATTCTGTTAGGAGCAAGATGCTCAGGAAGTAACCTAATGAGGCCCCAAGGAGACGACTTTCTCCCTTCCACTAAATACGTAAGTATTCAAGCAGCCACCATCTTTGAATAACAGAGCCTTGATGGATGCCAAATATACTGACATTTCAATCTCAAACTCTCCTGATTCTGAAACTATGAGAAACGTGTTTGTCTTGTTTATAAAGTACTGAGCTTATGACATTGTTGCTAAGCAACAGAGCCAGACCAAGACAGAGTCTGTGCCGAAGAATTTTAGTGTTTGGGTGTTAGCCACTACACTCTAACAACTTTGAAAGAACAAACCCGGTGGCCTCACTCAACACCTACTTACTTTCTCAGTTTCTGGGGGTCAGGGATAGTGTTTGGGTGTTAGCCACTACACTCTAACAACTTTGAAAGAACAAACCCGGTGGCCTCACTCAACACCCACTTACTTTCTCAGTTTCTGGGGGTCAGGGATGTAGACATCCTTAGGGTCTAAACAGTGCCAGGAAGCTGCTAGTGGGAGCTTCTCAGGCTTTGTTTTCATGGGAAGCTCAGCTTTAGAGGTGACCCAGGTTCCTGGCAGGCTTTGCTTCCTTCAGGAAGAAAGAATAGTCCTATAAATACAAAGGAAAAGGCAGTAGACAAATGAGGTCTGACCTTTGTATCAGATACTTACCGAAGGCTTCAGAAGACTGCAGACAGCCACAGCCTCAAGCCACCTAGCAAGGGAGTCTCCCTATGTATCTACTGATCTCTCCCTCTCTCCCTCTACCTCCCCCTTCTTCCCTCTCTCTCCATCTTCCTCTTGTGGCTACAACCCTGCACAGTAACAAACAACTTTTGCTATATTCTTTCAGTTAGAAGCAAGTCTCACCGCCGGTCCAACCCAGGCTGATAGTGAGTGAATTATGTAAGTGTGTGGCTGACCCAAGTCAGAGGTCACTTGGAGTTTGCTTCTTACAATTGGATTGTTTTTAATATACAATTATGGTATATAAATATATAATTATAAAATATATATATATATATATATATATATATATATGAGACTGAGGAGGTAGCTCAGTAGTAAGAGCTCTTTCTGTGTGGCCATGAAGACCTAAATTTGGACCCCAGCACTCACATAAAAAGCCAAAGGTTGCTGTATTTGTGACTGTAATTCCAGTGCTGTGACAGCAGATAGAGGAAGAACATTAGGACTTTCTGGCAACCACCCTAGTTCCAGGTTGAGGATTAGACCCTCTCTCAAAGGAACAGAGCAGAGAGTTACGAACAGGATAAACAAGACACTCAACATCTTCTGGCTTCTGAATGTGTACTCACACACAAATGTACATATATACCACACACACACACACACACACACACACACACACACACACACGAATAACCACATGTTTTTAAAATTATAGATATCATTATTTTAGAACAATGTGAGATGAGCTGGAAATATGTATTAAAAGAATAACAATCCTGAATTATTTTGTTAACTCTTCCACACATATATGAAAGTTGTCTTAATGTATTACACATTCCACTTGGTTTTCTCACCCTAGGACGTTCTGACCAGCCCACCACTTCCTTCTTCACACATGCTTTTCACTTACAATAGCATTAACTCTACCCATTCTTGTAAGAGTCAAATTCAGGTGAACAATAATGATTTAACATATTTCTACTGTCTTATCGTTATCGCTGTGTAAGAAGCCACATAAAATGTAGTACTATAAAGCAATTATTTGCTTTCTCACCTCTGTGTAGGAGGCCTGAGTCCATCTAAGGGTCCTGTCTTCACACAATAGAATGTAGAATTTATTGAGTGTATTCAGCCTATAGTTAACTGCAGCTGGATTACTCAGAACTGCTTTTCTCATATTTTGAATACTTCAATTGAGGATATTATTTGATGTTAGGGTTTTATTTTATCTTTTATTTTTATTTAGCTTTTAATTTTCATAAAACGATGCTTTTATGTTGTTATAAATGGGTTCTATTTTTTGTAAACATTATCCCATATTAAAGAAGAAAATAAGGTCTTAGCAAACATTAATCTTAAACAACACAACATGATATACAAGATAAAGTATTTTTAGTATTTTTACAAAGACCAGAATTTGTTAATACAAAGAATTTAGACCTGGTCATAGAAGGTGCTGCATACATGTAATCCCAGAACTGGAGAGGCTGAGGCAGGAGGATTGCATTTGAGACTAACCTGGGCTATTGTAGTAAGATCCTGGCTTGACAAAAACAAACCACACACACACACACACACACACACACACACACACACACACACACACATAACTAGATATCTTCTTAACAAGTATTTAGGAAAGATGATAAATCACAAGTTTTCCTGGATGTTCAAAATTTATAAAAATCTCAAGGTATGGCAAAGAAGAATAGAGCCAGGGAGAAAGTGAAATGTTAATGCTAAGAATGAACCCATGATATACCCTGTGGCCTTCCACGCCATCTTGAATTACTAAGCTTCAAAGGAAAATTGGACGCTGTCTTTTGGTTCATGGGTTTCCAAAATCAAGTGAGAACTATCCACTCTTTCATTTGGAACACCGAGAGTGAGAAGCCAGACCTAGCAGAGACATTCATCTTTCTGACTCCTTGAAGAACATCCAGACCATGAAAACTTAAGTAGAAAAAGGACCAATACAGCCTCTCGGGTCATAACAAAGGGTGATAGCAGTGATGACAGCATGGGGCACACAGCCAATACAGCAGGGAACAAATTCACAGTGTGGGTTCTGCTTGAAGAATGTCCCTGTCGAGGGAATGGACAGTCATTGGCCAAGGGCCAGTCTCTGTACCCAAGACTGATGCCATATAAGCCCAGTCTTAGTTCTCAGACTTCAAACAGAAGCCTAAGAGATACACCCTGAATGTGACATCTTTAAATATGAAACAATATTTTTTTTCTCTGGAAGCTGCCATTGGGTAGGATGGGAGCACACAAGACAAATTCAGCTCTGAAACACGTAGAACATTACATTCCTCTTCCACATCAGTGTACGGCTTATGAAGCCCAAACCCACTGATCTGTGTTGTTTTACATTTTAACAAGATTCAGGCCTATGGACCTTCTAATACCTATGCTAATTTGTTCAACTGTAAAGTGTTGATTCGTGTCATGTTTAGCTTTGAAGCCTGAAATCAAGAGAATCATCCTAGAATATGATGGACAAAGAAAGCTTCAATCACTGAGGTCATTGCTTGAATAAAGCTAAGTAAAATGAGTCTTAATTGCAGGAATTGTGAAACACCCACGCATGCACACACACACACACACACACACACACACACACACACACACACACTCCCATGGCTGTTCCTAAGAATCTTTAATTTAGGGGTCTGAGGTAGAGTTTAGACATTTAGTTTTTACCACTTTAATTTTCCATTCAAATTGATGCTAAGACCGGAAGACCCACTCTGCAAAGGTTAGTTCCTCCCAGGAAAATTCCAGAGGCCAAAGAGAGTACAGGAAGCTCTCTCTCCTGGGATCTGTTCTGGAACTGTCCCTACGTTTGATTTTCTTCTCTGACTTTGTAGCCACTTTTCCCTTTGGTCCCCAAAACCTATGGCTTAGCACATTTGACTGAAAACAAAATAACACCATTGCCTCATTTAGATTAGGAACTCTTTGGAGAATGCCAGTCTCGATTCTCATCAGCCATTTATAAGATGCTGCATCTAGAATTGCCTCAGTACCACATATTGCCAAAGGTCTCAGGATGCTGGCTTTCTTCCTTCACTCTTCATTTCAGGGAGGGAGACCAGACACGATACCTTTCTCTAAGGCATCTGACAACACATTAGATACTACAGGGCATTTTATGATTCATGTTTTGGATGTTCTGACAGAAAGCTCTTTAGTAGCCAAATGCCCTGAAGACAATAACCTAGTTTGCCAAATACCCCATTGCTAAGTTAAACTCTCAAAGAGGTTTGTGGGAAACAAGAAAACCAGATTTATTTAGCATTCATTGAGGATTAAAAAATAACTTGTTTACAGTGTAGACTATTTATTTTTCTTAATCATTCACTTGTTAACTCATTCATTTATTTGCTGCTCACCTAAAGCCAAGCATAAGTAATAAAAATGAAACGGGGCAAATCAGATAAGGACTAATCGGGCAACATACCAAGAACTGGATTAGAGAAACAGCAAAATATGAGATGTGTATTCTTCCTTCAGTTGTCTGTGTGTCTCAGGGTATCATTAAGAGAGCCAGGTGGTAGTGGCTCACTCTTTTAATCCCAGCACTCAGGAGGCAGAGGCAGGCAGATCTCTATGAATTCAAAGCCAGCCTGATCTTCAGAGAGAAATGCCCTCTCAGAGAGGTTGAGGAATTAAAAGAGACGGTGATTTGTAGTATCTCCCTCTGTGTCTGGAAGATTGGTGATAAGTCATTCATTATTTACCCACTCTTCTTCTGTTCCATTCTTGACTTGCCGCATTCTATTACCCAACGGACAGCTGACTTCGATTCTGCTGTACCGGATGGATGCAAAGCGGTGTGGAGCTCTTGGTGTCTGCCCTCAGAGTTGTTTTCTAAATATGTGCAGATTCTTAAATAATTCACTGTATTATTCCCCATTTGAGTCTTGCTCTTCAAGCTGTCAGACATCGTGATTTTCTATTTCTTCTTCCTCTCTTTGTATAGCAAGGAGTATGTTTCTAAGAAGAGGTACTTTATTTGGAATAAAATCTCACACCCATTCACTTGGCCATTTTAACCATGAATAATAGCACACTGGGGACTTTACTCAACTTGGACTGAGCAAAGACATTTTGAATATTTTCCTTCCAATTAAAGACAGAGTTGCTTTCTATGTTTACCATTTTGTTGCATGCAAATATGCACTGAGTAACTGAATAAGCTTTCAAAGGTCAGTTAACCAAGATTATCATGGAAGTGGATTCCACACATCTTCAAACCTGACCAAACGTATGGCTTCCTTAAAGTGTCACTAGAAGAATCCTTAAGTTCCCATATCTTATCGTTTAATATGAAAACACGAGCCGAGTGAGAATTAAAATTCGGGATAAACAGGAGAGGCGGGAAGCTGGCACTGTGACTGGCATGCACATTTGCTCTTGATGGACCAGGAGAGGGAAGCAGCTTACATCAATTTCTGAAAATCAATCACTAGATTTCACTGCGTTCTAAAAAGAGTGGGACAAACAAAATCATCACCAGGGTGAAGAGGGTAATAGAAGCATTTTCGTCTAAATGCTGGCAGCAAACATCTCACCATGGGGAAATGGGTACCACTGCTGTGGATTCAGAAGGCAAGGAACATACCACACAGAGCCGTGTTGACAGATCCAAGTCCCGGTCCGAAAGTCACTCCTTTTCTTCATTGCTATGTCAAGACAGAGAAGATTAGCTTGTTGAAAGGAGCCATAAAAGCACGAGATCAAGACAGAATCGTAGCATTACATGCATGGTTCTGTGACTCCACAAGCCTGAATGAAATATCCCACTACAACCGGCTTTTCACTTTAATAAGACATTACTGAGCATTTAACCCAGCGGTTCTCAACTCATGGGTTGCAATCCTTCTGGAAAACCTCTATTTCCAAAAATATTTACATTATAATTCATAACAGTAGCAAAATTACAGTGATGAACTAGGGAAGAAAATAATTTTATAATTGGGGGTCACCACAACCTGAGGGTTGCAGGTACCCCATTTGATAGGGGATGGTACAAAAGACCTTGAAATAAGCACCAAAACATAATAAAATGTTGTACCTACAATTCTCTATTCTCCACCTCCAGCGATTTTTTTCATGCATGTACTGTTGTCCCTGGGACTGTAAGAAGTGTCAGAGATCACATATGAGGACCTGGGTTCAAATCATCAGCACTGTAATAAAAGCAAGACAGCAAAGCATGTCTCACTGCAGTAAGCCAAACTATTTACATTATACTTAGGATATTTTGTGTAGTTAACAGTGATACGATGAACAAAAATTATTAAAAGATTGCTTAATTTAAATCCACATATTTATTAGATATTAAATATTAAAGTCATTTTATAGAGAAGCATTACTACACGCATTTTTTACGTATTCTGTCAACAATTGACTAATAACACTCACAGAATACTAACTTAAAATCCGTAAGTCATTTTATGAAACAAACAGTTACATTTTCTTGACTAAGAAGGTTTTAAAAATATATTGTAAGATTTAACAACATGTTATTTATATTGTCGTGAGACTTTGGCTGATATAAAATCGCTCTTTATAAGTGTTGTAAAATATGAAAATTTAGGTCACAACAAATCACATGGACTCAGGATTCCTTAAATGGGAAGTGAGAAGGATGAAGTGTCAAGAAAGGCAGACGGCTGTAGGTAAGCAAATAATACACTACTAAACACAAACAAAGGGGATTTTAAGGAAATTAAAGTGGTTTACATAAACAAAGAAAAGTTGCTGGAGATCTGCGAGGCCGAATAGGTGCCCGGAGTACACGGAAATCATGTCCTAAAGCTTTAGAACAGATTCCTACTTGGATCCATGACTTCGTCCATCCACAGGCTTTTGACCAGGTTTACAGTATCTGGCATGAGTTCCTCCTGTGGAGTGGCCTAACATACAGCCAGAAAGTTGCACCCATGGCTGTCATACCACCATTGCACCATCAGGCATGTCTTGACTGGCAGGCTGGGGGTGTTTGGAAAGACTGCTGATGACTTGACCTCACCAGTTGCCTGCATAGCACTTTCAGGCACTACAGAAGCTAACCAGCCTAGAGGAAACTTCAGCTCAGCCCCAGCTTGGTTGTGGAAGTCCTGCAATGAAAATAGGTGATGTCTTTAGCAAAAGAGTCTTGTCATTGAGTTTTCGATGGGAAGAGAAGAGGGATGCCAAGAATTGTATTGTTTTGAGGGGTCTCTGGAGCTTCCCTGACCAACCACATCAGACACTGGGAATGACCTATGGTATCTGTAGGCAACATTGTCTACCTACTAGGGGTACCTCCCTTCAAACTCTTTCAGTTTTGAAACAGTTTTTATTTGTAAGTATGTGGATGTTTCTATGAATGTCTGCCATGTTGGGTCCAGTGCCTATGGGATCCAGAACAGGGCATCAGATTCCCTGGAGCTGGAGTTTATAGACAACCTTGAGTGACTCAACATAGATGCTGGGAACTGAACTTGGGTCCTCTGGAAGAGCAGTGTGTACTTTTATTTCCAGTCCTTAATCTCTCTTTATTTTAAAAAAAACTTACACTTTTTAGTTTGCCTACAAAATCGGTAGACTCTGTATGAGTTTTTCGTACATCCAGGTTTTGAATAAACTTCCCCTTCACATCTTCTTCTCCCGCTCAAATGTCTAGAGCAAGTGTATTAATTTAACTCCAGCATCTCAGAGGAATAAATTAGACTTTCTGGGTGTGAATTCTACAACCCAAAGACAGATTTTATTATTTCTGAGTTATAAATTCTAAGTCCTCATCTTCTGTATGACTCTCTTCAAGACAAGACAAAATAAACCAAGGGGAAACCAACGTCAGAAAGGTTATGATGTTCACATAAATTAAACCCAAATTTAAAAGTAAAATGTCGGGGAGAAAACACTCCTGTACCTTACCCATAGTTAATCCAGACATTGGTAATGTATAAAACAATGAAAATTACTCCCAAAAGAAGCAATAAGAAAACACAAATATAAGTTATTGGTGCTTTTTTTCAGAGTTTATAAATTGTCCTTAACAGAAATAGATGGCTATCTTCTGATCTATAGACATCAAATTATTTTATGAGCTTTAAGGACTTGATACAGAATTAGTTGTCTTTTTACATTTAGATTTTTACTCTATGTGTATATCAGCCTGAGTGTACAAATGTGCACCACATGTGTGAGTGCCCGTGGAGGCCAGGGCATCAGAGATCCCCTGGAACTAGAGTTACAGACAGTCTGAGAAACCAGATGTGGGTGCTGGGAACTGAAGGCAGGTTCTCTGCAGATGTGAGGCTGGGAACTGAAGGCAGGTTCTCTGCAGATGTGAGGCTGGGAACTGAAGGTAGGTTCTCTGCATGAGCAGCAAGTGCTTTTAACTGCTGCACAATCACTACAGCCCGTGAATTCAGTTTTTAAATCAAAGCAAGACAAGTAAACATTTAAAAATACTCAGTAGCACAAATAGAGAGCCATCTGCCACACTTCCTTCTCTCCCCATTCTGTTCCCCACATACACTTTTACCCATTTCTATGTAACTTTTGTGACAGTCCTCTCCAGAGTGCTGGGCTTTCCCTCTGTACCTCCATTAATCAACACTTGACTTTATATATTAGCATCTTAATGTGATAAATGAGTTTTTGTTTAAATTTAAAACACGTCGCAGCTCCCTCTGCCTTAGTCACGTACAGTATTCATAGTGAAGATATTAGCATCAGCTTCCTTCAGGGGTGCTTAAAAGAAACATCAACCAGTCTACGGCCATACCACCCTGAACGCGTCTGATCTCATCGGATCTCAGAAGCTAAGCAGGGTCGGGCCTGGTTAGTACTTGGATGGGAGACCACCTGGGAATACTGGATGCTGTAGGCTTAAAATAAATTATATATAAAGACCATCAACTGGCTTGTAAGAGATGCCTTTGGACCAGTCATGAACAAACATGTAGTGAACAAACTTGTGTCCTTTGAAAAGAACAGGCTTTTGCTTCCGGTCCTGAGATTGGCCTTTCAGAGTGCAGCAATAAATGAAATGTGTTACTTAGCATTCTCATACCACAAAAATACAACTGTTCTGACATTATTAGAGCAGAAGAAAAATTGATAAAAACGCACTTTTCTAGTTTTTTTATGAA
Organism: Peromyscus eremicus; assembly: GCF_949786415.1. NCBI lineage: Eukaryota > Metazoa > Chordata > Mammalia > Rodentia > Cricetidae > Peromyscus > Peromyscus eremicus. Next base: position 54,641,884 of record NC_081433.1, on the reverse strand, counting down.
CTTTAATGGGACTAAGCTGTCCTGATGCTTTTCTCTGCCTAGTCCATCATTTACAGTGAGTTCACACAACCTGTACTGAATGTAATCTTTTTTTTAAAATTATTATCTTTTTTTTTTGAAAACAGCTATTCTGAACTTCAAGAGAAAAATGCATTCATAAAATAGGAAATTAGACTTATGCAAATTGGGGGGCAGATGTGTGTTGTGGGGTAGAATACGTTGCTGGATCAGTGACTCAGGGGACCACATCGCAAAAATAAATAGAGGAAAATGAGGGAAGGTGAGCGTTTCATCAGTCACTAATGACACTCTGGGAGAGGACTTAGGAGAAAAATTTAATTTAAGCAGTTTCCTGCTTTCTAAAAGTAGGATCCCTACTATTACGTAAGTTGCCACCTGATTCCACAGCCCAGTGTGAATGCGAAGTGTCTCTTGTACCAGCTTCTGAGGTGCTGTGGGAAAGCTGTGTTTGTTGCCTTTATTATCTTTTTTAACATGACAGCAGAATGATTATTTGATATGTGACCTAAATGGGGGAGGGGTGTAGAAGAGGGAAATGAATGAGGGGGTTGTGAAATTTTATGCCTATGATAACAAAAGCAAACAGAACCGTCGAATATGCACAACCCCTGCCTGCGGGGTCATGGAAGGCGAGCTCTGAGACAGACACGGTTTTAGGAAGTACATGACAATGTAGAAGCTCTCAGAATCAACTTTGGGGATGGGAAAGGGTGAGAAGAGAGAAGTGTTTACAGAGGGAGGAGTCTGGGTGGGCACATTCACAACAGGGGTCGGTGACTTTATAAACTGAGGTAGCCATTAGAGGGGTTAGGTTTGTTTGTTTGTTTGTTTGTTTGTTTGTTTGTTGTTTGTTTTAACAGAAATAGACACCAAATTTTCATAACTCACTCCTCACCAACAACATGCTAGGGAAAGGAGTATTATTGTGACAAGTTGTTAAGAAAGGCAAACAACTGAGGAGGCAAAGCAAATATCTTTGCTACCTTTGGAAAAGTAGGTAGGTGCTCATTACTGTCTTGGCCCTGACAGTGGAGCACAATACTGCAGCCTCTCAGGTCTGCTGAGATTCTGGTCATCTCTGTTTCTTAGGGAAAACTGTAGAATCTCTGTGGTGAGTGGCAGCCGATGCTTATGCCACTGGTCTCAGGAGTGGCATTGGGCATGTTCTGCCCCTCCTGCCCATGCCATGTTCTGAGCACCTTCAGCTCGGACCTCTAATCAATGCACTGATGCTCATCTGATGATCCATGTCCTCCTCATCAGGGCCTCTCAGCCTCTGGCTGTGAATCTTTCCTCAAGTTATAGCTGTCTATTTACCATGAGAATCATCAGGCAAGAGAGTACAAGGAAATACCCAAGTGCATATCCACGTACCAAATAAATGTTTCCCTGCTCCATTGTGTGATGACCCCTAACTTTCTCCTCATAATCTAGGTTATCAGGGACTATGGGGACAGCCCATTGATAGTCCCCTTCCAGAGTCCGGGAAGAATCTACAACCAGCTGATAATTAATCTTTGATGAAAAGAAATGAATCTATGTACACGAAACTCCTTAGTCCATACACTTTATTATTCTGTCAGTTCTCTCTCTACACAGCTTCTATTCTACTCTCAAGCCTAGCTCTTTTCTTGCTTGATTTCTCCCTATATTAATCTGCTGTCCCCTCTGAAAGGACCAAGCAGATGCCATAAGAGGCTGCTCAGTCTTCTCTCAGAGATCAGGCCTCAATTTTCGTTTCCTGAGACTTAAGCAAGCAGTTTCTGGGAGGGCCATGAACAAAAGACATAGTCCCTGTACTAGCTCCCTTTCTGCACATACTCTGACTGCTCAAAGTTCAGCCAGTTGTTTACTGTCTGGGACCCTTCACCAACTTAGAGCTATGTGCATGAGTCAAGGACAGAACCTGGGCCACTGAGTCAGCCCGCAGAGTCAGTACGTGCTAGGCCAGCCAGCCCCCATGGCAGCTCAAGGAAAAAGCCTGGGACTTGTCCTGGACAGCCCCCAAAATGATAATTGTAAACCCCAACCAGTAAATTCAAAGGTTACATACGCTCACCCAATTAAAAGAGAACAGAGATCTTCAAAAATAAAAATAAACCAATCCGAGTTGCACCCGTGCAAAACCCCCAACCTCCCCACAACCGCCCTGAAAGGCTTGTGGGTTTTGCCTTTAAACAGCTAGCCTCACAAAGAAAGAGCAACTCCACCCTGCCTCACTGTATTGGGTGTAGGAACAAGTTCCCTGTCTAGGCTTGTATCTATAGAATAAACCTTGCTGTTGCATTCTGGACATCCACGGTCTTTAGTGGTCTCTTTGGGGTCACAATTTATCTTAATTCTCTCTTCTTAGTCCTGCCCCATCTAGGTTCTCATCCACTTCCCATCTTAGCTCCTCTCTCATTTCCTTCTTTCTATCTTGTTCTTTCTCATCTTGATCTTCCCCATCTGGCTCTTCCTGACCTTCCATCTCATTCCTGTAGTATTCTCTTTTCACCCTTCAATCTAGTTCTTCACTGTCTCAGTATGTTCCTCTCAAGTTCTTACCCATCTAGTTCTTCCATTCTCTTCTCTCTTCTCTGTCTCCTTATTCTCTCAGTTCTCCCTAAGTCTCTCTGGAATCCAGTTATAAACCCAAGCAATAGCAATCCTCTGGCAGAGCAAGGTCACCAGGCTTGAATTCTTACCAGCCATAAAGGTAGGTAAGAATTTTCCTCAGGTAGTGACTTTCAGGCCTTCTTTTACAACCCAAAATGGGAGTGGTAAAAGAAGAGGTCAACTGAGTGCTAATGACTGGTTAGTATATCAAAAAGGGGATCTATGTGTTCATTTCCATTATGCTTTCCTGTGGCTTGCAGCACTAGGTCAATGACCTTTGCTGTGATGCTGAATGTTCCTCATGTCTGCTGGTGCCTGGGAAAGGAGACAAAAAGAAAAGGCAAGATTTTTGTTTAATGGGATCTTTCTTCCACTCAGCTTTCATGCATACTTTCTCATGTATAAGAAAACTTTCATGTATACTTTATTGAATGTCTTCCCTTTCTGGGACCCAGAATCTCTAAGTGAGCAGAAAAATACTATAGAGAAAGTACAAATGCCCAGTAGCAGGTCAGTGCCCAATTATACCCCCTAGTTCCCAGACCCAAGCCTTCTGAACTACTTAAAATACACCTCCACATAAGTTTCTTTGTTTTTGTACATGTACTGGTACCTACAGGATAGTACTTTATCTTTTCAACAAATATTGTTTTCTGAGCTTTTGGCTGTGCCAACACCTATCAGATCATAGCGTATCTATCTACAATCAAAGAATCATGAAAACCCTGGGTTATTGGTCACAATAGCACCAGCATAAGGAACCGTGTGACAGAGAGGAAGCAGACTATTCCTGTCACTCTTCTGCTCTATTGCACTGTCTGGGCAGTACTGTGTGTGGTCGCATCAGAAGAACTATTTATTAGTCCTGTGTTCATGCCTGGTCCTACTTTGTTGTAACACAAGTTCGTGGATATAATGTTATATAGAATTTCACCAGTGGGTCAAACCTCTTGTCAGTATGACTAAAACCTTCAGAGTAAGACAGGCAATCAACCCCATAGCTCAAATACATGACAGATGTCCAACAAAAATATTAGTGCTCACTAGGACAAAAGAAGTCCAATAATGTGGCTTTGGGGTCTTCTGTTATTTTTTTTGTCTTTTTTTTTTTTTAATAGAGCACTTATTATTAATTGTCTTTTTTTTTTTCTTCCAGAGCTGAGGACCGAACCCAAGGCCTTGCACTTGCTAGGCAAGCGCTCTACCACTGAGCTAAATTCCCACCCCCGACTTTGGGGTCTTCTGAAGGTCAAGTATTTCAGCATTTGGATTTTTGGTCCTGAGTGTGGCTACATCACATATAATTAGTGACAGCACATGCAGTTGGATACAGGCATCACTCCCCTCCTCTCTCCTCTTCTCTCTGCCACCATTGTTTTTCAGTTCTTATGCTCATTTGCCAGTGCTACTATAGCCAATAATTCACATTGCTTAAGGTCAAATGGATGAGCTACTCTCTTTACATGGCTGCTCATGCTTCTTCAGTCATAGACACTCAGGTGTCTGATAGGTGTTGGCATACAATGCAAGTATCCTCACCGTTGTGCTGACTACTGTCAGTCTGTCCACATAATCTGGATCTCCATGCCTCCAACCTTCCCCTTGCCCTGTCTCCAGTCTGATAAACAGGGATGAAGAGATGGCTCAGCTCTTAAAGCCTAGGCTCACAACCAACCTTTAAACAAGTATTCCGGGCGGTGGTGGCGCACACCTTTAATCCCAGCACTCGGGAGGCAAAGCCAGCTGGATCTCTGTGAGTTTGAGGCTAGCCTAGTCTACAGAGTGAGTTCCAGGAAAGGTGCAAAACTACACAGAGAAACCCTGTCTCGAAAAACCAAAAAAAAACCCAAAAAACAAAAAACAAGTATTCAATGTTAGTGAGATGTGCTGGTCAATGTGTAAAGGAGCTTGCCACTGAGCCCAACAACCTGAGCTTGATCCCAAGAACCCACAAGGTGGAAGGAGAGAGCTGACTCTTGAAAGTGGTCCTCAGATCTCCACATTAGTGTTGTAAAACACATGCACCCTTCCTTGCTCCCCATAAAGAGAAACAAATAAGCAGGCAAACATGTGGGGCCCACAGAGACCCCAGGTTGTGGCTTGTTTTCATCTTGACTCAAGGTCAGAGAGTCCGAGCTTGTTTTCCCCAGCAAGGCTGCATAATAGGATGTTTTCACCAAAGGCATGGTTATCAGGTGTTTTACACTTCAAGGCCTATTTACAAGACGTTTTTTCTGTAAGGCATGGTCACCTGATGTCTTGAGTACTAAGGAGGTGTTTACACTTAACTGTACTTTCTACTTCGAACCATGATGTCCTTGAAAGGGGGAGGTCTTTTTGCCCCCCTTGCTTTGGGTATTTAAAGGCTGTGAGTAATAAACTCGGTTATCTGCAATATCAACCCAGAACCCTCCCAAAGCTATCCTGTGTCTGTCTTTTCCTTTATCTATGTTTATATTTCATACCTATCATTTCCCAATTCTACCCTCCCCCTTTCAGAACTCGTTCATCAGGCAGGGCAGGACTCGACATAAACATCTGTCTAAGACATTTGTCCAGTGAGTTCATATATAGTCAGAAGAGCAATAGTCTTGACTTGCAGGATTTTCCCCTCATGATTGTTTTTCAAAGGTGGCTGAAGTGTAAGTGCCATAATTTTTTGAATTTACACCCACAAAGAAAGCCAACCTATCTACAGACTATTGTTTACACATTTTTTGATCAGCTGGCTGTCAATGAACTTATTATTCCCCTTCTCTGCGGTTGTAGGAGTAAGCTAAGGAACCATTTTCCCCGCCCAAGAACCATAGAAAATTACATAAAAATCTGAACTACCTGCTCACTCACACTTTCTGCTCATTCCAACTCCATTTATAATTCCCAGACATAGCATTTCTTTCTTTTTTTTTTTTTTGTTTTTGTTTTTTTGAGACAGGGTTTCTCTGTGTAGCTTTGCACCTTTCCTGTAACTCACTTGGTAGCCCAGGCTGGCCTCAAACTCACGGAGATCCTCCTGGCTCTGCCTCCCAAGTGCTGAGATTAAAGGCGTGTGCCACCACCGCCCGGCCAGACATAGCATTTCTATTTCACTCCTGGTGTTGCTAGATCTGTGTGGCCTGAGGAGTTTGAGTCAGAAAGAACTCAAATTATGCTCAGAATTTCTGGCCTCATAAGCATGTTATAGCTCAAACATTGAGCTTACCATCTCTTCCAGGACCAGCATAATGCTAGGAAACTTTTGTTTTATGTGTTTGAAGTATATAATACTGCCACAGTGGCTGTTGCTTTTCTTCAGACACCAAGAATCTCATTTATAGTTTTGTCATTAAAGATCAATGTTTTCGATCTATGATTATATAGATATAATACCATAGGTCCTACTAGGTTGAAATCCAAACCTCACGTTAGTTGTTATAACCTCAATTAATGCAGAAAAATTTCTTCCTCTAGAACTCATTCAAAACTGGCAACCCTCCATGTAACCTTACACATGAGTCAGAGCAAGATTCCAATGTATGAAGTAGGCTAATTCCATAGCCCAGAGAAGTCTTCTAGATTCTGCCCTTCCTTGTGATAGGAAGTACAAAATCAGTGATGTGTTCTCTATGATGAAAGATGGCCCAACACATCAGTGAAACTCAGTTCCTGCATGCACTACATCAGTGGCTGCATACAGTGCATGTTAAGCTGTGTTAATATTCCCCAGCAAAACTCCCACATTAGATACAGCATCTGAAACTGATGCTAGCTTTAGTTTTCAACAGGTCACTGTCATTTTAGCTTTAGCGCTAAAATAGTATATTGAAGTCTAAAACGACCACTTGTACGAAAGCTATCATGTTTCCAACCACAGAATCAATCAAGAGTAAGAACGGGGCTGGAGAGCTGGCTCAGAGGTTAAGAGCACTGGCTGCTCTTCCAAAGGTCTTGAGTTCAATTCCCAGCAACCACATGGTGGCTCACTGTAGTGGGTAGCCATTCCAGCTTTGATCTGGAAGTTTCAACCCCCATTGAGACTTCGGCAACTGTCACGCCTACAAGGCGGGGCCAAGGGAGGCGCCTGGGGACCCGAGATCTGGATCAGCAGGGGCGCTCGCGGTTCCGGGAACCTGGACAGCTCACAACCACATGTAATGAGATCTGGTGTCCTCTTCTGGCCTGTAGGGATGCATGCAGGCAGAACACTGTACACATAATAAATAAATAAATCTTAAAAAAAAGAATAAACAAAATCTTTTCCTTAAAAAAAAAAAAAGAGTAAGAACGGTCTAATGATTACAAAACCCACTTTTTCTGATGACACAGTTTAAGATAGAATAAGTGCTTGTGGCATAGTCACATTCCCCTTGTGACAATGAACCCACTGTAAGTTTTATCTCATGTTGTGGCTTATCAAAAGGAGTCCAAAACCGTGATTCAGACCCTAGGCTATCAGCATATGTCATGACCTGTAAGCTATAAGGCTTATCTGTTACCATGCCCTTTTTTCTGGTATATGTCACTTTGAGAGTAAATGCAGATGAGAGAATCATTATACAGCCCAGGACTACCTGCCCAAGGAATAGTACCACTCACAGTGGGCTGTGCCTTCCTATATCACTAGCAATCATGATATCACTCAAAGACTATCACTGATTTTGCTATAAGGAAACTATTTCAATGAGAGCATTCTTCACCACTAACCCTCAGATAACGCTGACCCCAGAACTTTTAAAGGTTTTTGATATCCCTCCTTCATCTCACTACTTTCAGAATGTAAGCTGTATATCTGGAAGAACTAACTTTGGAAATCCCCTGGAGGCTGTAATTTCACATCATATACCATTTTGACATATGTCAAAACTCTGTTTATACCTATTGCATTAAAAAACCATTCTCATATTTTTACTTTACTTGTATGGTCTACTATCTTCTCTAAGTTTATAAGGCTAAATCTATAAGTAGGTTATCCTTATCTCTTGCCTGGTTGCTGAGTGCTATGTCCTATAATAATGTCTCTATATTGATAAACTTTTTCTCACGAAATGTTTTATTCTACTAATCATAACTGAAGACTCTAGAGTCTACTCCCAAACTTGCCGTCTTGCTTCCTTTATCAAATAAATAAGGTTTGCAGCTCCTCTGGAGTACAGAATTAGAACTGGCATTACGATTGGCATTGTGTATTGGCATTGTGTATTGCTATTTTTCTGTTGCTGTGATAAAGCGGCCTGAGACTGTGGGGAATGCTTATCATTCAAGCCACTACCCATGTCACTTGAGCTAGTGACAATTTGAGAAGATGAAGAGCATTTCTGAGAATGAACTAGCAGAACTTTGAAGGAATTGCCTTCTAGTTAATTGTCATGGATTTGGGGAGGGGGGCGGTTGACAGTAGAGACGAAAGGGCTGTGTTACAAGCTCAAAAAGCTCAGAGGAAGCAGGGTAAAGAAGTTAATGTGAATGAGTTGGGTATTTACACCTGACTTTCAGGATCCCATTCTTCCCCAACCAAGCAAGAGCTTACTAGTCTGGCAATTGAATGTTGTGTTTACCTATGTCCTATTTTACTGAGTCCTGTGCCCACTCTCTAGCCTCATTTCCCCCTGTCTGCTGTATCTATGTGGCAAAGGAGGCTTCTTGACAGTAGACAGTTAGCATTTAGTTCATAGTTAATAGTTATCCACATCAGATATCCCCAGTGAACATTATCATCCTTATATTTATATTTTATATATCTATATCATATACATATTATATTTTATATATCCATATCATATACATATTATATATTTAATATCGTTAATACATTTAATGTATTTTTACGATATTACATTTATCATTCTTATATTTGTTGTCCATATTTCTAAAGTGTCTGATCTACTGCTGACTCATTTTCAATTCATTTCACTCTAATGATATGGCATCCTTACTCATTGCCAGGAAAAGTTCTGCATTCTGTGGCAAACTCCATGTGATCTACAGACTCCCCCTCTGCTAATATGATACGGACCTCAGTGAGGCAGTGTGTCACAGCTCCCCATTCATCAGTTTCATTCAGATTGGGCTTCCCAGTTGGGAATTACGGTGGAGAAATATATTCAGAATTAGTCTAGGGATGAACAACTTTCACAAAAGGAGAGAAAATGTTAAGATGAGTGAGTGAAGAGCTCCCCATACCTACTTTCACTCAGAAGTCTGGGACCCTTAGCCAAGGTAGCTTTCCTCAGCAGAGTAAAGCTCTCAGAGCAAAGAGGAAGCTGAGGGCGGCAGGGTGGGCTCTCTCCTGTGTTGCTAGGAAAAGTGAATTTGGGCAGGATGCTACTGCACCTGCTCTAGGCAGCACCAAAGGAGAGAATGTAGAATAGGTGATGCCAGAACCCCGACCTGCTATTCCTCTTTCTCACTTAAGATGGTTTAGGGGAGTGTAGATGAATTTCTAAATGGTCTTATTAAATAAAAAAAAAAAAAAAACCACAGAACCAAATATAGGGGTGAAAGCCTTAGAGAGATCAGGGAAATAGGGAAATCCATCAGCCAACCTTACCTCACCAACTCTGCAGCTTCCAGATGTGAGCAACTTCCTGTCTTACCCACAGCTTTATTGCTTTGCTGTTCTGCCCTCTCATTGGCTATCTTAGCCTCGCTTCCTTGTCACTGCCTGTCTGTACAGACCTCCAGGTCTCTATGGTTGGTACTGGGATTAAAGACATGTATCACCACGCTTGGCTCTGTTCCCTAGTATGGCCTTGAACACACAGAGACCCTGCCTGATAAGTGATTGGATTAAGGGAGTGTGCTGCCTGACTTTTTGTTTACTTAAAATGTAACTTAATATGTCCCGCATATTCCACGTCTTACCTCTTCTGCTGTACTTGTTGTGGCTTTAACATTTCTTTGTTCTCACTATGTGCTGCTACCCAACTTATTCAAGCACTGTTCTGTGTAAGTTATCCTCCTCAGATATCAGATAAGCACACAGATATCACTGTCTTAAAGAATAAGTAAAAATCTGGGGGCTGGGGAAATGGCTCAGCGGGTAAGAGCACTTGTGCAAGCACAAGGACCTGAGTTCATAAGGACCAAGCACCGGTATAAAAGTCAGGCATGACTGTGCTCATCGGTGACCTCAGCCGTAAGGGATAGAGACAAGGGGACTGCTGGAGCTCGTTGGCCACAAGCCTAGCTCCAGAATCAGCAAGAGACACTGCCTTAAAGCAATAAGGCAGAGGGAGATAGAGCAGGGCACCAGACACCCTCTCTGCCCCACCACACACACAGAGGCATGTTCATCCACATACACACATACATATCTGTGTCCCTCCACCGTTTCTGTCTGCTTCTCATTCTCATGAGATAGATATAGATAGAGATATATAGATATAGATAGATATATCTTTTAGAATATTCTCCAAACTAAATTAACCCTTCTACTCCATACACCAAGCACCTATTTAAAACAGAATAGCCTCATTTGTTCTCTTAATGGTCCTTTGTGCTTGGTCAAACCAGTCTACTCATGAGAAAAGATCCTCCTTTTACTTATCTTCTGAGATTATCTGGGTCAAAAGTCCCAGGGTAATATAAGCTCCTGCAATGTTCCTCTCCCCTGGATCTTACCATGGAGAGCTGCATGGAGTGCTGCACGTAGCCCACTTGTGAGAGTTCTTTGTAGATCTAGAGTAAATGCTCAATGGTTAAGAAGATTTGATGTTCCCCAGAGATTCCCAGTATCCACATGGTGCTCACAAAAAAAAACAAAAAACAAACAAACAAAAAAAAAAAACCAATAACAACAACGACAAAAAACACATCTGTAACTCCAGGTCCAGGGTGTCTTGTGCCCTCTTCTGGTCTCTGTGGGCATCAGATACACATGTGGTGTGCAGACATACATACAGGCCAGACTCCCATACACATAAAATGAATATTTTTTGAAAGGGCTCTTTGTGTATAGGTGCTCAACCACTCCCATGCCTTTGCTATGCATTGTGCTTTGGCCTCTTGGAAAGTTAATCCTTCTCTCTTTTCTGTCTAGGATGTAAATAACTTGAGGACAGGTAATATGTTGATGCTGACTGCAGTACAAAGGTTAATATGAGTAAGTCCTGAATCAACAGATGTGAAAAAAAATATGTGCTCTAGGTAAATCCCTGTGGCACTTTCTTACAGAAAGAGAAGCCATCCTGTGTCCTGAAATGGTAGTCCTTGACACAATGCCACATGGTGTTCTATTCCAACTAAGTGTACTTACACCAACAGATGGTATTAGCACATTCGCTGTGTAAAAAAGGATGACCAGTCCTACATCTTGGAATCTTTGTTAGTGTTCTCTGTGTAAAAAGAAAACTAAAAAGATGTACATTGTGTGTGTGATAATGAATGAAAGCTTTTTACAGTGCATTACCACTTGGAAGCACAGGGTAAAACACACCAACTAAGTAATTATCCCATGAATAAAAGATGATGGCCCAGCATTCAAGGCAGCATGCTAATGGATTTTTAAACCGACAGTTAAAATTGCATATATTTATCATATACAATAGGATGTGTTAAAATATATATACACAGAGTGAATTATAGCTATTATCCTATTGAATGCCAGATGCCTCTAGCTTAAGTAATTCATACAGAGGCATTTTTGCTGCCGATGAAGTTGTGAACTTTAATTTTTTAAGGCTATTGATTCTTAAAGCTATTGGTTCTTTCTAGATTTCTCAAAGGTGGGAGCAATTACTTCAACAGAAATTTGTGTTTCATCACACAATAGCTTTCATTTAGTGCTACCAATTCTTTTAGGGTTTCACTGTCTCTCCTAGTGATGGGGCCAGAATCAAGAACAATGATTCTCAGTAGTGGACATTGTTGCCCTCAGGGGTCTTCTGGCAACATCGGCAAACATTTTACTCATCACAACTGGTATGAAAGAGCATTTGGCATCTTATGGGTAGAGACTGAAATGTTGTTACATGTCCTAAAGAGCACAGGACAGACCCCACATCAGAGAATTCCCAAACTCAAATGTCAACAGTGCTAAGATATAGAAGCCCTAAGTTAGAACAAAATGTATGTGGGTGGGGTTGTCTGTATACATAGGCATATGTATGTGTGGGCATGTGTACTTAAGTATGTAGAGGCCTGAAATCAACTGGTATCTTCCTCAATCTCTCCTCATTTTATTTTATTTTGAATTTGATATTTTAATTACAGCATTTTTCTCTTCTCTTTCTTCCCTCAGAAGCCTCCCAACTCCCCTTCAAATTCAATTGCCTTTTTTTTTATTTTCACTAAAAAGACCTGTCCCTCCCTGAACAAATTGGACTAGACTTCTCCAGGGCAGAGATTACATGCATGCCACACCACCACAGGACTGGCTTCTTTTCATGTAGATGCTAGGAACTGAACTCAGGTCCTCGTGCTTAGAGCTTTTGACTGACTGAGCCATCATGCCAGCCCAAGTTTGTTTGTTTTTTGTTTTTTTCAAATGTGTTTGTTTTTTTAAATATATAAATATTTATACATATTTTTTCATTCATTTTACACACCAGAGATCCCCCTTCCCTCCTCCCGCTGCCCCCCCATCCTCTCCCTCCCAACCTACCCCCATTCTCCCCCCAAAGAAGGCAAGGGCCTCCCATGGGGAGGCACATCCAGTAGAGGCAAGTCAAGCCCTTCCCTCTGCCTCAAGGCTGCACGAGGTGTCCCATCATAGGTAGTGGGCTCCAAAAAGCCTGCTCATGCACCAGAGATGGATTCTGATCCTACCTCCATGGGGACCCCCAAGCAGATCAAGCTACACAACTGTCTGGCCATGCAGAGGGCCTAGTCCAGTTTCACGCAGGCTCCACTCCAATGACTGATGGAAGCAGATGCAGAGATCTACATCCAAACATCAGGCTGAGCACCAGGAGTCCAGTCAAAGAGAGAGAAGAGGGATTCCATGAGCAAGTGCATCAGGATCATGATGGGGAAACCTGCAGAGACAACTAAACCAAGTTTTGTTTCTTTTGCTTTTGTTGTTGTTGTTGTTATTTTAATCCCAATGCTAAACAAAAAGAAGTGCTCCCTTTGGCTTCCATTTAAAAAAAAATGTCTTTTCATAAGTGAAGGCAGGAATTGATTTATGAGGCAGTGGGAGAAAATGTCATCTGAAATATTTCTATGAAACACTTTGTTGCAGACAAGACAAACCATGCCATAAACCAACATTGAACTGAAGCCCCAGTGAAGCTTGCTTTGTTTTCTTTTATGCTGAAGATGTAGTCATTGCAAACTAATATTTGTTACCATAGTGGAAAATACGTAGCATAATTTGAAGCCCCATGCTTTCTTGGGGTTGGGTATATTTTGAACAGTGTTTTTTGTTCCTATTTGAATCCTTTAAATGTGCCCCATCCAAATGGTTCTATCAGAACCAGCTGCACGATAATGCATGCTGTGTTTACAGCCTTTTCGTCTCTACTTGTGTCTTTGATTCAGCAGCAAGAGCTCTTGGTGTGACTTCATGCTTTCAGTGTGTTTGAAGTATGCAAGTGCAGGAGGAGCACCTGCTTGCATCCTCTCTGATGAAATGACAACTCCTCGAGGAATCACCATTACCTTCCTCACAGTTGTTCATGGCACTTTTCAATAAAAGGAGTTATGTGTTGTTCTTCCAATACGAAGAGGTATTTCTCCTAAGAGCGGCACAAAAAAGGATAAGTGGCGTCATTTGTTTCCATTATGTGTGTCATCGAGAGTGAATTTCCTCAGTGTTTTATCTGCAAGATTTTAAAGAGGGAAGGAAAAAGAAACATAATCAGAAATTTGTAACATGAGACTCACCATATAGATAATAATAATTAAAGACAGCATAGGTTAAGAAAACATCCTATGATGTGGGAAAAACCTTTTTTTTTGCTTATATATTAAGAATGTTTGACATAATAGAAAATACATTTGTATCCAATAAAACAATAAGGTAAATAATAATAAAAATAATAAGCACTGCATAATAATCAAGCAACAAAACCAGACTCAACATGTTGTATTTATATATTTATGCAAGTATGTGAAACAATAATAATCAGAAAAAGAAGCCATCAGATCTTTGGAGGGGGAACCGATGTCATTATATTTTAATTAAAATAAATAAATACGTTTAAAAATAGCATGCATTTCCCTCAGGTTCAGCATATACTCTTTTTAATATTTATTTTTATTATTTTTAGTTTGTGTGTGTGTGTGTGTGTGTGTGTGTGTGTGTGTGTGTGTTTGCATGTGTGCAGGTGCCCATATAGGCCAGAAGAGGGTATCATATTGCCTTGGAGCTGCAGTTACAAGCAGTGAGCTGCCTGATGTAGGTGACGAGAACAGAACCACAGTCCTCTGCAAGACGATTACTCAAGTTTAACTGTTGAGTCATCTCATTGCCCCCCTGCCCACACATGCTCTTATTTCTTGCTGACTGCAGTGTGATGGGTAAAGTTGAATTACTCGTGGGGCACTCCATGGAAGTATATGGTATAAAGGCAATAGGAGTTAGACAGCAATTGATTCCAACATACAAATGGCAAAATAACTAAAGAGGAAAAGCAGCTGAATAGCTAAGTAATTTCAGTACAGATTGCATAGTTTGATTAATGCCTGTATTTGGATAACAGCTTAAATAGCATGAGGAATACCTTAGCAGACAAGTACCTGACCCAGGACACAAAAAAGTGTTAGCATGGATCTTGTTAGTAGGAGGCTCTCATTGACTTATGATCCTGCTATAATGTCTCAAAATGCTAAAAGAATATTAGAGATCTTTGAATTCCCCGTGGAATACTTTCCTGGAGGTCCTATTTTACTATGTGTTTCAGGTGGTTACATAAATTAGCCTAGAATATTACTTACACTGAAAATGGATTGTTGTTTTTAAGTCCATAGACAACTTGATCCATTAGATAAATTACCTCGAAGATCTCAAACAATTTTTGATTTCCAATGTATTCTCATGTAAAAATTAACTCTATCATAGGTATCAGATATTAAAAATAAAAGAAGAAAACCCAGCTTGTCCTCCTTGCTTTCCCATTATGAGAAAATCTGAATGTCTTTTGAATATTTTAATGTGAGGTAGCTGATTAGAGAGTCATCATAAAAATATCAAAAGAAAACCACAATAATTGAAAGAGAAGGGAATAAGGGTTGAGGTCTGAATCAGTTATCAGCCTAAACTTTACATTTCTGTTGGTTTCATCATGGGGCAGATTCTAGGAATCCTATTAAGAACGATCTTTCCTCTAAGTTTTAGTGTAGGAAATGAAGGTAGATAACTACTGTCCCATTGTCTGAAACTTGAACCGATTTTAATGATTAAATATTTCAAATAAAAGAGTAAATAAAGGATGCAGGGAGACGAACAGAAACTGATTCCTTTCCCTCGCACCAGTCTTCTGCTCACTCACTCTTTTTTGATCATTGACTCAGTAAAATTGGCTGCCATCTAACACTTCTCCAAAACTAGGTTCAGGTATTTGGTATTTGAGAAAGTCTGAACATTGTTGTGGAATATTCCTTTACACTGTGTGAAGATTTGTCACTGTGATTGGTTTAATAAAGCTAAACATCCAATAGCTAGGCAGGAGGTATAGGCAGGACTTCTGGACAGAGAGAAAACTCTGAGGAGAAGAAAAGCAGAGTCTCCAGCCAGACTCAGAATAACCAAGATGGGCATAATGGAAATGAGGTAATCAGCACGTAGAAGAATGTAGATTTAAAAATATGGGTTAATTTAAGTTATAAGAGATAGTTAGAAACAAACTCAAGCTAAGGCTTAGCTTTTATAATTAGTAATAAGTATCTGTGCCATGATTTAGGGGTTGGCAATCCAAAAAAGCCTGCTACAGAACAGTCACTCAGATTTCTTACATATGCTCTTAGCATGTATAATCTATAACATGTAAAATCTATAATTATAATCTGTAAGGTTATATAGTGATATCACCAGGAAGTAAGCAATAAGTGATATTACCTTTACTTTTGAAAGCACTACACCAGGGAGTTGAAGAATCTTTCAATTTGCATGCCGAATACATACTGATATAGGAAGGCCATTTGTAGTCAGCTATGTCTTTTTAACTTTGGCAATTATTCATGAGCTAATCTTTCTCCTGCTAACCTCTAAGTTGTTAATTTTTGCTAGCCTTAGATACTTTACCAGATTTATCCCAAGATTTGATGCTAACTAAATCAACAAATGTCTTTTCTTTCCAGGCTAGACTAGAGATAGATACTATGTCCTCATCTTCCCAAGAGTCTGTAATCTTTGGGAGGCACTATAAGCCACTTGCTCACCACTCTACTTCCAAACCCTGGATGTCTAAGAAGGGTATTCCACTATTTGCTTTCACCTGAAGATTATTCCTCCTAGCTCAGGCCCAGAGATATGAATCTACATGTATTTCCATGGTAAAAATGATAGTAGTTTCCATGCCACATGCCCACATCTACAGGAAGGAGGAGGAACAGGAGAGATTGGGATGGGAAGAAGCCTGCACTGATGGTCCAGTACTGTGTAATTACAAATGGCAACAGATGTTTTCTAGTCAGCTTAGAAGTATAAGCAAAAGATTGAGAAAGAGAAATCTGGTGTTCTGATTTCATCTGTCTCTCTTTTTGTCTCATGGTATTTCATGGATATTATAATTATAACCCCATGAGTATCATGACTCAAGCTTCAGGCTATACTCAGGCATGTTGGGAGTGACATTTGCTGCTCTTTCAGACACAGGAGCGAAAGGAAAAGGCAACAAAGGTAGACCTGTGTATGCATGATCTGCTTCAGAGACTCTTCAATTCTTTTCCTTAATATCACTATTTATTTCCACTACTGTTAACTATGAAGCTGGGTTTTAAGTTCTAGGAGTGTCTCTTGCTTTTCACAGGTTAATAGACTCACTGGAGAAGCTGGGAACTTGCCAACATCTATTTAAGTTCCAGAGGAATAAACTAGGGCTGGATTTCTACCTCATTCTTTTTAACTTTATATTTTTACATTATCTTGTATAAGTTATATAAATGTCCTATTTCCATTTTTCTGTAATAAATAGAAAGCTGAATGCATCCTATTTGTTATCATAAAATAGGATTTCCATTAGCCTAGCTCTACTGTGCAATTAATCACCACCCTAAGGAACAGCTCAAGATAAATTATTACAAATTTCTGCTGTGCCTGGTGAAGCATCCCTATAATTCTTGCACTCAAGATGTGGAGGCAGAACGATTACTTAAAGTTCAAGGTCAGCTTGATCTAATCGAGTTCCAGATCAGCAAGCACTACATAGGAAGACTTTATATCAAAAAGGCCAGGGGATGGCTGGGGAGATGATTTGGTGGTTATAATGCTTGCAGCCCAAGTGTGAAAAACAGAGTTCTGACCTCTAGAACCCAGAAAATAGCTGGGTGGGCGTGATGGCTTGCCTGTAATTCCAGACCTCTGAAAAACAGAAATGGGATCACCAGAGTAAGTTGGCAAGCTAGAGCAGCTGCATTTATAAACTCTGGATTCAACTAATAGACCCTGCCTCAGTAAGATGGAAGGTGACAGAGAAAGACATTGAACATCAATCTCAGGCCTCCATATGCACACACACGCATGTTCACAAATATGAATACACACACACAAAGAAATTTTTAAAAGAGGAAATAAGTAATTACACATCTCAAGCCACTATTTTTACTAATAAACCTCTAACACTTTGCTGTCATAACAGTCACATGGCAGCATTTTGCTGTACAGTTATTCTGGATTTCATTCTAGGTTTTACTCATAGTTTTAAAAATAAGTAAATAAATAAATAAATAAATAAATAAACAAATAAATAGTTAATAAATGACCACAGGTAGGTAGATAGGTAGACAGATAGATAGATTGAGGATAATAAAATAATTTAGATGCTTGATTGATAGAAATTATATAAGTAGATTGGTTGATGTTTGAGTAAATAATAAATAATAGATAATAGATAATATGTGATATATAGATAGAAGATAGGTAATAGACGGCATATAGATTGATAGAGAACAGATAATAGATGACAAGCGATATATAAGTGCTTGATAGAAGACAATTGACAGATTGATTTATTGATATATGCACAATTGATTCATAATTATAGGTAGTAGGTAGATAGATTGATGATAGATGAACAGACAGATAGGAAATAAACAAGGAAATAGGAGATGAAAAAATAAAATTGTCATCATTTGACAATTTTGTATTTGTACATGTAAAACTCTAAGAATCCACCACTACATTATAAAAATTACTAAAATAAAAATTTCAAAATATAAAATCTATGCATCATATTTGGTCTTTTCTATATAGCCCATGAGAAAAATCAGAACAAATATTAAAATATGAGATTGTTTTGGAGAAAATTATATTTTTTAAAGTATTGAATGACATAAAACCAAATTATAGCTGGAAATTGTATTGTATCCAAAGCTTAAAAATAACAGTGTTATAGATGGCTTTATTCTTTCAGGTTACTGTAATGCAACTGTAAAAAAAAATTTATGGAACCTGATGAACTGATCATGAAACTCAAATCGAAGTGTGCATGGCCAGTATAGCTAACACACTCCAGATGAGTGTAAACCAGTGTAAGAAATTCAAATGGAAGTGTGCATGGCCAGTGTAGCTAATGCAATCCAGATGAGTATAAACCAATGTAATGGGAAGGACTTCTCTTCCTTGGTATTAACATTTTTTCAATGTTAGTAACAACAACTCAGAAAAGGTTGCACTGCTTGCTGTGAATGCAAAAAAGCAGCTTACAGTCTTCACACAAATCCATGTACAGACAGAGATAAAGTGTGTAGCAGGGCAGGAGTCCTCTACTGAGGAAGAAAAAGAAGACCACAAGATAAATCTTAAGTCAATTAGTTATCCCATGGGAAGAAGGAAGAGTTTGGCAACTTTCTTATTATATACAGAAGCAGAGAAGACAGAGAAATACAGCCTGCTTTGTGATTAGCTAGTCCTTAATTTATGACGGTTCAGCATTTTAGCTTCATTATAGGATGAGTGTAGATGAATTTCTAAATGGTCTTAATAAATAAAAAACATGGAGCCAAATATAGGGGTGAAAGCCTTAGAGAGATCAGGGAAATAGGGAGAGCCATCACCCAACCTTTCCTCACCAACTCTGCAACTTCTAAAGAGAGAGCTTCTTCCTGTATACTCACATGTATAGCTTTTTCTGTTCTGTTCTCTCGTTGGCTCTCTTAGCCCAGCGACATCACTTCCTCTTCCTACACAGCTCTGTCACTTTCTGTTTGTCTGTACAGATCTCCAGACCTCCATGGTTGGTACTGGGATTAAAGGCATATGTCACCACACTTGGCTCTGTTCCCTAGTGTGACCTTGAACACACAGAGATCCTGCCTGCTAAGTGTTAGGATTAAGAGCATGTGCTACTGCTGCCTGACTTCTTTACTTACTTGTAATGGTTGGCCTTTTTTCTCTGATCTCCAGGCAAGCTTTATTTCTTAAAGCACAAATAAAATATCACCACATTTCAGCACAAATAAAATATCACCACAGGTGAGAGCAATGCACATTCGCTAGAACTCTTTCTTTCCATTTTGAATTTTGATTTTTTTCCCCACATTTGCAAAACTCTTAGAATTCTGCACAACTACATCAAGACACATGCCCCTATCTGCCACATGATCACAGGCTATAGTAGCAATACTCAACATATATACACCAAGAAACTCAAGACTATTATAATACTGTCTTTGTGGTGAATGGTGCCACCCAGTTGTAGAACATATCCAGAGCACATTTAATATAGGGTAATCTGAGCCATGGCTTTACTAGTTAAGCATATAGATTCTTTTCCAACTTACGGCATTTTCAATCTATGATGGACCTACACTCCCTCCCCATCATTGATCAAGAAGCATCTGTATGGCCTCCAATTGGTTACATCTCTGGATCAGAGAAATTATCTTTCAACACCCAAGTTTCTTCAAGTGTAGGCTGGTTTGGCAACACTATAAAATCCTAAAGGTGAAACAGGTAATAGAGCATATGAAGGTATTTTTACCGGACTCTAGAAAATTTGTTAGTAAAGAGTTCATGGCAAGCATTTGTTTAAAGAGAAATAGAAGGATTGAAAGAATGAGGATTTAAAAACTAAGAATTTGGGGAAAAACCAGTAAGTGGTATTTGAATATGTTATTGTTGAAAGAATTATAATGTAGTGTTCCCTTGCACAATGCCCCTTCTTTTATGTGCACATGTGCCTGTAGAGTGGTGTGTGTGTGTGTGTGTGTGTGTGTGTGTGTGTGTGTGTAGGTACACTTTCATATACTCAGGCACACAAGAAATCACTGTGTAGCAAAGGTTGACATGTGATTACTGGTATGTACCACTATGCCCAGCCCAATCCTCCCTGTTTTTAGTGTGGGTAGTCCTGTGGATATGATGAATCATCATGACAAACTGAAAAAGCATTCAGATGGGCCTCACCCAGTTCAGTGACATCTTAAATTAGAGTTCAGAGAGGTTCTAAATGTGAGAAGGACTCAGAAGCTGGCTTATTTAAAGATGGAGACAAGAATCCGGACACAATTAGAAAACAGTTCTTAGGACCTGAGAGCACTCCTTAGCTGAGAACTGACAAGAGAATAGGAACTCAGTCATCTAGTAAACTCTGGCAGTAGTGTGCATGACCTGAAAGGGCATTGTTCCCAAGAACTCACAGATACAAGACCAGACCGCCTTCTGTTTGATGTTGACTTGTTCTAAGGAATTATAAACAAGTACATTGCATATAGCGCTTTTAGGCTACCAAATTTATAGTAATTTGGTGTACATTAATATAAAACTAATATAAAAACCACAAAATTGTATATTCAAATAATGGCCTCTAAAAGGTTAAAAAGTAAAGTTGTTACCTGTGGTCAGGGTTTAAATCAGGTGATTCCAGATTCTTGGCGTCTTGTTTGAAGTGTTAAAATAAACACTCACAGATATGCAAACAAAGCATGAATACTTTGTCCAAAGCAAAGTAATAGGACAGATCAGATGCACTATCATGATTGGCAGCAGGCTATACAAATCAGGTCACTCAAAGGTTTCAATTATTGTCTGGAGCTTCATTTTATAGGGATCAGGAGAAGGAAGAGTTTGATTGCTAAGAGGTGTAGCATTGTGGGATGACTCATCCCTAACAGGCTTGAGGGCCAGCCCGCCCAAACCAGTAAAAAAGATACTTTCTGAGAGTCAACCTGGGTCTGCCTAAGGGCCTTAGCAACAGCAGCTGAAACATGATCTGGAGATGACCTGGGCCAATGAGAGGCAGCCATGTCACACTAGCAGATGCATATTCATCAGACCTCCCCCCAGGGTGGGGTGGAAGGTATATAAGGTTTGCCTCTTCCTGAATAAACTGAGCTGGTTGTTTCAACATTCTCCCAGAGTCTGTGTTGTTGACTCTACGCCTACTTGGCCCCCTCCCACAAAGGGAACAACAGTGCAGGACCCTACCACATAGCATCAGTGTGTCTTTATCCTGATTTATAGATTAAGTTATTTAACATTTTTGTTTACTGTACATGCCCCTTCTCATAATGATGCACTCCCAATTATGCATAAGCATAAGCTAATAAATAGAGGATTGTCCCTAAAAAGTGCACCCAGGGGACAGTTTGTCTTATTGACACCTGGGGGACACAGTTTGTCTTTTTGACACCAAAAGCAAGTTTTGCCTGGGTTGGCCTTCCTACTTTCATATCCAGACATAGCTAAAGTATGACCAACTAGACAGACTCTAAGTCTTATGGTTGTTAAAGCGAGGAGAAACGTTTTCCATTGTTCAGAGAGGGGTATGCATGCAGCTCAATGCAGGTGGTAGTCTTAGGTTGCCAACAGGTTTCTAAGTGAATTGCTCAGAGTGGGGTGTGTATATACATAATGCATTTAGATAAGTGTCTCAGTCTGTCAAGCGTACATCCCAAGTCAAGTGGAGTGCTGAGTCACTATATTAGTCCCTAGGCTTGCCTGCCTCAAAGTTTGTGATGTGTATCACAATGCTGGAGGCTGTACTATCATCTGGAGTCTTTCCACTCCTTTTATTCTTGATACTTTTTACAAGTAGATATGGTGAGACAGATGAGAATATTTTTAAAAAGCTAAAATATTTACAAATAACTAGCTTAAATAGCAAAACTATATTTTGAGGTAACTAATGACAGAATTTTTTCCCATGAAATACAGCAAACTACTTATTCATATAATTATAGAAGCAAATCACTCTCCAGTGTTTATCTGAAAAGCCCATCTTGTTTTCATCAAAATCCCAATCATTCAATTTTGTCCATAAAGACTCAGAAGCCAAATGCTGGGGTGAAAGCCTTCTAGCTCAGAGAAGCAGAGAAAGTTGACCTTCCTCCTCTGCCAATGTCCAACACTCTCTTCCCCTATGCCATCTCAAAAACCTCCTCAAACTGAAAAGTCCCTCCCTTCTGCTTTCTGTGTGTCTCTCTATCCATCCTCCTGATTCTCTTTTACTCTCTATGGTTTTTTTCTATATTCACTTCCTGTCAAATGGTTGCTTGCTCCACCTCTTGATCTATGGTTTACTTTATTTAATCTTGTTTACAATGTTCAAGCAGAAAGCTCTTGGATTAAAGGTGTGTTCTAGGGCTGAACCACACCACAACTAGAAACAGGATTTTCCAGGAAATAACTGCAATCTCAGGGTTCACAGTGTGATCAAATATCCTGCAACACTCTCCTGTTCATACAAATGCTTACTAAATGGCACTCTACTGTCCAATGGAAAGGACAAGATAGGAGTTTTGATGATGACACAAAAGTAGCTTACTGCCTGTATTCACAAGTGACTGGAGGTATCTTCTGGTAGAAATATGATCAAACATCACATCCTCTTGTTTTTCTGATGGAACATTCTAGAAACTGGTAGGTTAAGATAGTTTACTTGCAAGAAAAGACCTAAAGTGGTTCTCAACCTTCCTATTGCTGCAACATTTAATATAGTTCCTCGTGTTGTGGTGACCCCAACCATAAAATTATTTCATTACTATTTCATAACTGTAATTTTTCCACTGCTAGGAATCATACTATAAATATCTGATATGCAGATATCTAATATGTGCCCACCAAAGGGGTTGAGATGCACAGGTTGAGAACCACTGTTCTAAAGGGAATTTAACATGAGAGCTGTGAGAGAACTGGAGGAGAGACCATGCTCTGAAGAGTCTAGTTCCTAGGGAGAATTGCTACTAGCAGAGGTGTGCATGGCTGAATGCACCTCTGGATTCAACTGTGACCTGAAAAAAATCCTCTTGGTGAGAATATGAACCAAGGCAGACTGATTGGGAGCTCTTGGCAAGGATTTGGATGAGTAGAATTATGACAACAACAACAAAGAGAATTCCATGGAACCATGTGGTCTTGTTTCTCACTAGACAGATGGTGCAAGGCAACCTAAAAAGAAGCAGAAAAGAAAAGAAAAGAAAAGAAAAGAAAAGAAAAGAAAAGAAAAGAAAAGAAAAGAAAAACTAAAGCCACACCTACCACTCATCCATTCAGGACAGGTGGGTGGATTGTGACACAGAGTTGGTGGATGTTGTACAAACAATCAGAAAACTGAAGGAAAAAAAGTATAAGGGGTAAGATGGTTATACTGCCCACAGATAGTTATTCCTTTTATACCAGTCACACAGTAAAGGGTGGAGCCTTGAAAAATATGCCAAGGAAAGCACTCCTGTAAGACTGATGCTTTCATCAGCTGCTCATAGGAATCCAGTCACGTGAGTCTAACCTTTTATATAGATTAGATTAGTGCTGATTAGTGAGTTGATAATTTGCAGCTCGTAGTCAAAATCTGTGTAGTGTGTGTATGTGCATGTGTGTGTATGTTTGTGTGCATGTCTGTGTGTGTCTTTGTGTGTGTGTGTGTGTGTGTGTGTGTGTGTGTGTATTTTTTCCAGATCTTCAGAAAACCTGACATTAAGATCTTATTTTTACCTTTGTCCATTATTTCCTATGCATGGGGATGGGGATGGGGTGGGGCTATTAGCCCTCTCACCATTTGGTTTCCTGCTGAAGGACTTCTCACAGGCTCCACTCCCCCTTGCTTTTAGAGAAACAAAGCCCAAAAAGGAGACACACTTTGATGTTTGAAGACAAATGTCTTCTTACCATGCTGAGTAATCCAAAGAAATCTGTCTACTTCATCCACAAACACTGAAGAGTATTTTTTCAGTAAACACTCTTATCAGCTTTTTTATATATTAAGAATATCTTTTAAATGCCCCCACCAAATCTCAACTACCAAAGCTCTATCAGCAAAAGTGTTCTAGAAACTGTCCTCAAAAATCATCACAGGATAGGTTGGTGAGTGACAGAGTGAGTGAGTGAGTGAGTGACCGAGCAGTGAATGGATTGGCTCAGCAAGGAGAATCTGCAGGACTATATATAAATCTATACATAAAAACAAGAACAACCACAATATCATCTAGTTTTTTATTAAATTCTTTGGTGAGAATAGTATTTCTGATCCCATGGTCTATGGTATTATATGTGTTATGCTAAGATCACGGGGACTCTCAAAAGACCACCACAGAGACCGAACTCATATGTAAAAGCAAAGGGCCTTTATTTTCAAGCTTGGAGCTTGGACTCTGTCTAATGCAGAGGTGAGAGCAAAGAGCCGTGAGTCCAGGCAGGGTAGGGTTTTTATGATAGCAGAGGTTGGGGTGAGGGGATTTCTAGGGTTCATGACCCTGATTGGCTGACATTTGTCTAGGGGTATCTGTAAAAGGGAAACAGTTGTGTGTTAGGCTCGGGGACATCTGGTGATCTTGTCTAATTTTATCTAAGGGTTAGAGCATTTTGGGATGTCTGGTACTTCCCCTTAGATGCTGGCCCATCCCTGGGTGGATCTCTGGGTGGTGTTAGCATATGGCTTTTCCTGGATCCGGGTGTTGCCTGCCAGTGAGCCTGTCACAGAAGCTGTGTCTGGGCCTCTAAGCCTGTCATGGCAGTTATGTGGTCAAGCTGTTTTGGGCCCCCCACATTGTGTACAAACTCCACTTCACGGATTCTCTAGGTTCTCTTTCACCCATCACACTGAACCAAAGTTGAAGCTGTGTTCATTCAGCTTCTAGGGTCAAATCATAGCTTTCATAAAGCATATCATAAAGCAACTTCCTGACCCAAGATTACTCCATTTTCCCTAGGCCCATGATTGATAGGTACAGAAGAAGGATTATAAAGATCCAACCTATCTAATCAAGTTCAGGGGAAGTGAAAAGTTATCATAAGTCTAGAGCTCCCTCCAGGACAAGATAACTCCTCTGTTGAGATACTCCCTACCCAATCCTGTTTTCATAGATTTAAATATTTTCTGATCCCAGGCTTCTATTCATGTCAATCGCTATCATAGAGTTAACACCCCAGTGAACTGGACTGTGACTAACTATAACAGTTCCTCTAAACCTACTCATCTCCTGGACTGAGATAGAATAATACATTTACCTTAATTGTTCAAGTATTAATAAACACTTGGTAGTCAGAAATTAAGATAAAAACCTGATGAACCCAAAGAACAGTGGAGGAACAATTGGCTGACCCTATTCTCCACATTTCCCAGATCAAAAAGCCTTCAAAATCTTCCCAAGCCTCTCCTTATCTCTTCCTGTCCCTCTCTATCCAACTTCCTCAGTCCTTCAACATATCTATGGCTAATTCCAGTCAGCCAATCACTAACTCTGCTTTGATTCAAGGTTTAACTTTATTGGCACAGCAGAGTGGCAGTGAGAACAATTCTCTTGCAACAATAATCTGATGGCATTAAAGAATGCAGTATCTCTCTGAAGGGAGCTTTTATGAGCCATAGGAGAGCTGGAGTTCAGTCTTCATATTCCCCTTAGTAATTCCACCAATAATGCCAGTTCAAAAAGTAAGTGCTAAGAAAATTAGCAAGTTCATTAAAGCAAAATAGCCCAAATATATTATGTAGAAATGCATTTTTGTCATAAGAAATTCTATTCTAATTTTTTTTTTTAAAAAAGATAAACTATGGATAATCTTGACTCTCCATTTCATATAATGTGGTATGGGCAAAAGAAGGAAAAAGCTCTGTGTAGTTAGCTTCCCAGTGAATCTCCTTCCTGAGATTTGTTTTAATGTTCATTTCTTTCTGTAAAACCAATACCTTTCTATTGTTGCTTTTTCAAAGTTCTGTATGCTGGAAGGAAGGCAGTGCCAGTGGGAAGGAGAGGTAAGAGGCTCCAACTGTAATGCTGTCTTGAGATTTCCAGCATAATTTAGGCATACTCATCTTCAGTGGCCCCTAAAAATTAAAAGGCACAAAACAGGTTGATACTTTGAATTCTGTAAAGCTGGTAAATTGCAAAATCCGCCTTCCCTTGCCCTCATTACTACAAATCCACACAGCTATCTTAATCACAAAATAAGTGCTTAATTATAATTAATAACCAAAGGACTTGTGTGTTAGTATAGTCTTCAAGCTCCAAAAACATGACTCCATTGACCCTCGCTTGGAGTGTACTTTCTTCATTTGTGACAGAATTTAAACCACGGCCCCTCTTTATTTATCTCTCACTTTCTATGTGATTGACAGCAGGTAAGGTATGAGCTCTGCCCTGGATGTTGGAAGCAGAAAAAAGTTCAAAAGTTAACTTAGAACAAGAGATTGTGACTGTTACTTTTAAAAGAGGTTAATGATCTTTGCACTGATTTATATCACAATTCACATCCTTTTATTATCTTAAAAGAAACAATGTTACGTACAAAGAAACTGAAGTGATGCTACTTTTATTTTTCTATTCTTAAAAAAAAAGCATTTCCTAGACTTCTGTGAGTGATTGAAGTACAATAAAGAGCCAAAATTTAGTCCACTAAGGAAAAATATGAGTCATGTATCAAGAAAAATAGTGTCACCTTAGAATACATCTGAATAGGTCAAGATATGTTGGGAAAACTGGTTATCCATAGGCAGAGAAATAATACTAGATGGCTGTCTCTATAATACAGAGAGAATAACTCAATGTGGATGACAAAGAAGAAACAGAGTTG
This sequence comes from Peromyscus eremicus, assembly GCF_949786415.1. Classification (NCBI taxonomy): domain Eukaryota; kingdom Metazoa; phylum Chordata; class Mammalia; order Rodentia; family Cricetidae; genus Peromyscus; species Peromyscus eremicus. The sequence continues at coordinate 54,615,180 of NC_081433.1, read as the reverse complement.
GGTGGGTAGGGACTGGGGATGGATCTTTGACGAATTGGAGGAAGGGTGAATATGATCAAAATACATTGTCTAAAACTCTCCAAAAAAAAACTAAAAGAAAAAGAAATATTAAAAAGATTGCCCACACAGAAAACACACACACACACACACACACACACACACACACACACACACACACACACAAAGACATCAAATATAAGACCCTAAACTATTAAATTTCTAAAAGAAAATATGGCAGACACTTAGGCTAATGGTGTTGGCAAAGTTTTATTTACTAAAACCCCCCAAACTGTTGAGGGAAGCAGTTAGACTAACTGGAAATCTCTCCCTCAACTCCTCCAAAACCAATTCCTCCTGCTCTATAGCAGACCATCTCCTGCAAAATCCCTTCCACCCCACCCCCATCCCCATCTCTAGTGGATCACACAGATCTTCCCTTCCTGATATCTCTCTCCACATTAATTGCTTTATCCCAACCTCCAACTCTAGCAGGCACTCCCCAGGAATCCACAGACAACTCTGGCCAGGAAAACAGGTAGATATCTGCAGATTTTAATGTATCCCTCCTCTCCTCCAAATCCAGCACCCAGTTTCATGCCTCTCTCTGCAACAGACCACCTGTTGAGGCCTCCCTGCCCCACCCCCAACTCCTACTGGCTGGAACACAGATTTCCCCCTTCATACTCCCTTCCCCCCACTCAGTGCTTTATCACAGCCCCCAACTGTAACAGGCATGCCCTGAGAACACACAGGCCACTCTGACCAAGGAAGCAAGTAGGCTCACTATAGAACTTCATATCTCTTTCCATTCCACCAAGTCCAATCCCCCTGTCTCATCCTCAGCTCTCTAAAGCAGACCTGCTGTGGCCTCTCTTCACTTTCTGGCCCCATTCCCAGGGAACTAAGCAGATCCTGGCTGAAGATGCTGCTTTCCTCCCTCCTAAGAACCCTCCCAGCCCCCTTCTTAGCACATTCCCATTACTAAGTGTTAGCCTCCAATACCTAGAAACACATTTTACCGGAAACCAACAGTAGCCACACCTATCAGGATCCCAGAATTTTCATCCAGGCAACACACAGCTGCCTCACCTTCCTAAGAACCAGAGAGGCAACATGAATGAATGAACAAAATACCCACCCAACAAAGACAAGACCAGATATCCAGATATCAGCACCTAGAATTACAATCTTTCTAAACCCAGATGCCTAGATGCCAGCATAAAAAATAATCAATTACAACCAGGAAAATATATCTCCACTAGATTCCAGTAATCCTACCATGGCAGGCATTGAATGTTCTAACATAGCTGAAGGAAAAGAGAAAAGACATTAAAATAGCCTTTATGGATATGATAAAAGGGGAAATTAATAATTCCTTAAAGAAAGCTATGAAAACACAAACAGTGTAAAGAAATGAATAAAACTGTTCAATACCTGAAGGTGGAAGTAGAATCAATAAGGAAGTCCAAACTGAAGGAAATTTGGAAATGAAAACTTTAGGAAATTGAATAGGAACCGACAAGACAAACCTCACCAACAGAATACAAGAGATAGAAGAGATAATCTCAGGCACTGAAAACACAGTAAAAGAAATGAATACCTTGGTCAAAGAAAGTGTTAAATATAAGAAAATCCTGGCACAAAATATGCAAGAAATCTGGGATACCATGAAAGACCAAATCTATGAATAATAGAAATAGAAGAAGGGGAAGAAGATCAAGTCAAAGGCCCAGAAAATATTTTCAACAAAATCATAGAAGAAAATTTTCCTAACCGAAAGAAGGAAATGCCTATCAAGGTATAAGAAGCATACAAAACACTAAACAGATTAGACCAGAAAAGAAAGTTCCCTTGACACATAATAATCAAAATAATAAACAAACACAACAAAGAAAAAAATTTACAAACTGCAAAGGAAAAAGACCAAGTAACATATAATGACAAACCTATTAGAACACCTGACATCAATGGAGGCTTTAAAAGCCAGTAGGGCCTGGACAGATAGATGCTCTTCAGACACTAAGAGGCCACAGATGCAACTAGCCCCACTTACTTTATCCAGCAAAATCTTCAATTATAATAGATGGAAAAATAAAACATTTCATGATAAAACTAAATTTAAGCAATATCTATCTACAAATTCAGCCTTACAGAAGGCACTGGGAGGAAAACTTCAATGTAACATGGTTAACCAAATCCAGGAAAATGCAAAGAATAAATAATCCCAGACCAGCAATCAAAAGAGGGAACAAACACACACACACACACACACACACATGAGTGCACACGCATCATAATAACAAAATAACAGCAATCTACAAACACTGCTCATTAATATCTCTCAACACTATCTTCTCAATTCCCCAGTAAACAGACATAGACTAAGAGAACAGATGCAAAAATAGTATCCATCCTTCTGCTGCATGCAAAAACACACCTTATTTCAAAGACAGACATCACCTCAGAATAAAAGGATGGACAAAGATAGCCTAAGCAAATGGACCTAAGAAGCAAGCTGGTGTAGCCATTTTAATATCTAATAGACTTCAAACCAAACAATCGGGAGAGATAGGGAAGAACACTACATATTCATCAAAGGAAAAATTACATTGCAACTCTTACCATCTATGCTCCAAACACAAGGGCACCCAAGTTCATGAAAGAAACACTACTACAGCTTAAAAGTATAGCATGTTGACCCTCACACTGATAGTGGGGGACTTCAATTCCCTGCTCTCACCAATAGACTGATGAGAGAGATACTTGCTGAGAGAGTAAAGACTATATAATGGTTTGGCTCTAAAATGTTGCCAAAAGGCTCTATGGTCAAGACATGGTCACCAGAATATAGCATAACTGGGGGTGGCAGAACTCTGGAGGTGGAGCCCCCTTGAGGAATCAGGTCCTTGGAATCACATCTTTCAGTCTATGACTTGTCCTGAAGATCTCTCCATGCCTTTCTTCCTCTCTCCTAGTCTACAGAGCTTTGTTCTACCATGCCTTCCATGACGCTGAATTTTGGCACTAGCTTGAAAAAACAGAACCAAGCAACCACCGACTACTACCTCAAAAACCATAAGCTAAGTTAACCCTTTCCTTCCCCGTGTTACCTTTCTCAGATATTTTGTCACAGTGATGTGGAATTAACACCCAGGAGGAAAATAGGAAGTAGAGAAAGTCTCTGGGTAATTTTTTTTTCTCTTGGAAAGAAAAGTGGGCAGGGGATGGGGGGCGGTGAGAAAGTCTGGTTTGTTTTTTTAAGTGTGGTGATACAGAGTTACTTTGCCAACTACCGTGTAAATAGTAATGTGTTGAGGGAATGGTGCTGTGAAAGATGCCAACAAAATTAGCAAGGGATGAGTGTAGTAGGTCCACCAAGACTGGTTAGAACTCTTATACAATGGAAGAAAGGGCAGACTCTTGTAGCAAGAGTTGATGGGTAATAGAATTTGCATAATCAAGAAGTCTTGTTGATTTGCTGAATGTGGTAGTAAAGACAAAGGACTGAAGGACAGCATTGCCTCATATTACCCTGGGCCGATCCATCTACATCCATGCCTTGGATGAATCTGAACATCAGCACATGGAGCTATTCAGTCAAAGGACTTGGAGAGAGTGGGTTCAGTGATGAGGGGCAAATATCAAAGCTAGCCACATGAAGTTTGGGAAAGCAAGGAGAGAATTATCTGAGCACCTATTTTCAGCTTAAAGCCTTTTCACTCATGAAACCAGCATCTTGGGGTCCTAATGAATCCAGCACTAACCCCCTTCCTTGAGTCTTGTGAGGAAGCTCGAGAGGAAAACTCTAGAATGATCCTCCTGCTAGAAAAACAAAACAAGGCTCCTGGCATTGTCTTAAACACAGTTCCCCAAAGCAGCCTAAAGTAGATGTTACAGAAAAGATGCAAACTGCTTCTTCCTCCTGCTGGCCTTCCATTGACTTGTTTCATGTGGAAGATGATGAGTGTCTCACCAACACCGGCCTCTTTTGTCTCCCAGGCCTCTCAGCCTTACTGGCAATCAAAGACAATTACATACAAAGCAAATCAGCACTTGGAGCATTTTTTCCTGTAACTCCTTCAATTTGATCATTTTGGTTTAATTATCCCTTGGATTGGTGTTGCTCACAAATCCGCACTCAAACAGAGGTCAAAAATCCAAATTAAGGCTCTTTTTGATACAGGAAAACAGTTTGTTACTCTGAACATATAAAATGTTTTGTTTTTCTTGAAACTATCTTTTGTCAGTGTAGTAGTTTGAATGTAATTGGCCCCCATAGGCTCATAGGGAGTGGCATTATTAGGAGGTGTGGCTTTGTTGAAGTAGGTGTGGCATTGTTGGAGGAAGTATGTCACTGTTAGGGTGAGCTTTGAGGTTTCCTTTGCTCAAGCTTCACTCAGTATGACACTCAGACCACTTCCTGTTGCCTGCAAGTCAAGATATAAAACTCTCAGCTCCTTCTCTAGCACCATGTCTGCCTACACGCCACCACATCACACCATGATGATAATGGGCTAAACCTCTGAAAATGTAAACCACTCTCAATTAAATGTTTTTCCTTTCTTTTTTTTTTTTTTTTTTTTTTCTGGTTTTTCGAGACAGGGTTTCTCTGTGTAGCTTTGCGCCTTTCCTGGGACTCACTTGGTAGCCCAGGCTGGCCTCGAACTCACAGAGATCCGCCTGGCTCTGCCTCCCGAATGCTGGGATTAAAGGCGTGCGCCACCACTGCCCGGCTGTTTTTCCTTTCTAAGAGTTGCCATGGTCATGGTGTCTCTTCACAGCAATAGAAAGCCTGACTAAGACAGTCAGTCTTCTTTTATTCATTGACGGGTTGATCTCTCTCTCTCTCTGTCTCTCTCTGTCTCTCTCTGTCTCTCTCTGTCTCTCTCTCTCTCTCCCTCAATAGGGTCTTTCTGTGTAGACCTGGGTGGCCTGGAACTCTCTATATAAACCAGACTGGCCTCAAACTGATAGAGATCCATCTACCTCTGTCTTCTGTCTTCTGAGTGCTGGAATTAAAGGTGTATACCACCTCTGTGACTGGTTTGGATTAATTATTTTATTAAGCAGGGTTACATGAGGCCATTTTGATGAGTATATACTGTGTTTTGAGTATATTCCCCTCTCTAATTCCTCCTTGCCCTTCCACTCATTAGTCTTTCGCCCCTGGACAGTTTCTCTTCTGCTTTTTAAAAAATGTTATAGCATTTTATCTCGTTCATTGTGCATGTGTATGTGGGGTGCATATGGAGGTCAGAGAACAACTTTCAGGAGCTGGATCTCTCCTTGCACAGGTGGAACCTGGACCCTGGGACTGAACTCAGATTCAAACACCTTTAAGTGCTAAGCCATCCTCCTGGCCTTTGCTTCTACTTTCGTGTCCTCTGTACATATATGAATTTATGTGTGCCCCTAAAATTCTAGGACACATAAATGAGAGAAAACATGAAATTTGTCTCATTCAAGACTGACTTTATTCAGTTGTGATCTCTAGCTACATCCATTTTCCTGCAAATGATGTAACTTCATTGATGTTTGGAAACAATCCCATTGTGTGTGTAAGCCCCATTTTCTTCATCCATTCCTCTGCTGACAATTAAGTTGCTTCCAATGACTTAGCTATAGTGACACTCTTACAAAATGATGAAAATATTTTAAATGTTTTAAATTTTATTTTTAAAACAAAATCAAAATATTCTATTTTATTCACCCAATAAAATTCAAATTTATTATCTCCAAATAAGTTGAATCTCTAGTTAATAAACTGACTGATAGACTTGAGAGAAGACTTTAAAATTAGTATTTCTTCCCACTAGCGAATCAGTTTTGAAGAAGTAAGTACACAGAAAAGTTTACATTATACAGAAGCAACTACTATATGTATCATTACTTATCAGTCCCCCTGAAAGCCTCGTGGCCTATAGGAGGATGATCTGAAAGAGGAGGTGGAGAATGAAACTGGAGACTAGGCCATCTTTGCAAGTCACCAATCTTGGCAACAAGTACCTTTACCTGCTGAACCTTATCACTGGCCCATTAATCTAATTTTTTTTTTTCGATTTTTTTGTTTTTGTTTTTTTTGAGACAGGGTTTCTCTGTGTAGTTTTGCGCCTTTCCTGGAACTCACTTGGTAGCCCAGGCTGGCCTCAAACTCACAGAGATCTGCCTGGCTCTGCCTCCCGAGTGCTGGGATTAAAGGCGTGTGCCAGCACCCCCGGCATTAATCTAATTTTTAAGGTATTGTTTGATGTGTAGCGCTAGAGAATGATCCTAAAACCTTGCTCATGTCAGGTAAGTCTGTGTACACTGATAATGTTTTGAAGAAATTGCTCTTTTGCTATATACTCTTGGCAACTTTGCCAAAACTCCATTGAATGTCGCTGTATACATTCAGTGCTTCATTCCTGCACTTTCCTGTTTTCCATCTGTTGGTGTGTCTGTTTTATCAGTATTCAGATGTCTGAATTACTATAATTACTATTTAATGACATTTTGGAATATTTTGAAATCAGTCACTATAGCTTTGAAACCAACATTGTTTTTGTTTGTTGTCTGTGTTCATGACAGACTTGGACATTTAGAAATTGTTTTTATTTGTGATTTCCTATGTAGGGTTTTCTCATTTCTATGAAAATTCATATTGCAATTTTAACTGTGGTGACATTAAATCTGTGGCTCACTTTGGACAGTATGGACATTTTAACCTTCATTCCTTCACCTCACAAATGTGGGATCTCTTGCCATTTCCCTTCAGCTTCTTCCCTTCAGTTTTTCTTCAAGAAACAAGCTTCCATATTCCAGGTTAACTTCACTACTGAACAGTTTGTTTTAGTCTGTGGTTATTGCAAACTGAATTTCTGTCTTTAGGAAGTTCATTCTCATTGTTTAGCAGTCCTACCAACTTGTGTATGTTTATTTTGTGTCCTGAAACTTGGTTTCATTTGTGTATTGTTTCTATCAGATTTACAGGGAGCTACTTAGGGCTTTCTGCACCTAAGATTATATATACTACCAACAACAGGATCAACTTCAATTTTTCACATCCTCAGTGGATGTCCTTCATTTGTTTCCCTGTCTGGGTGCTGCCACAGGGACTTACAGTATGACCTGTGGAAGTCCTACAGTTCCTGTGGAGGAGCACTTCGATCAGTAGCAGATTGCACATATGATGCTGGCCCCATCAGTCAGACTTCCCAGTGACCTTGTCACCATCTTTGTGTAGGCCATTCAGTCATGGCCACTCAATGGCAAAATCACTCAGTGGCACTTTTCCCAATACACCTTCATCAGTGCTGTGCCCAGATTGCAACTCCTAGAGAGACCACTGAAGATGAGCATACCAGAATGCAAAAGCAAAGTTTTAATTTGGGATATCCACAATCAGTACAAGCCTAGGCGGGGACTTTGTCCAAAGCACCCAACAAAGTGGAGGCTGGAGGAAGTGCTGTCCTCTCTGCAAGCTCAGTTTTTAAAGGCAAAAGCCACAAGGTTACATTATTTAGGGGTGCTACTATGGGTACAATTATGATTGGCTCACTTCTAGGGACTTTCTGGGAATCATGGCTTAATCTTACTTCTAAGATGGTGGTTGCCCATCACCATTTCTCATTGGCTGCCCTCAGATGGGGACATTTCTGTGGTCAGTTACCCTGGAAACCAGGGTTGGAACATTCCTTGGTTAAACAGTCATCACTGAATGAATACTTTGTGACCCTGTACTTTGCACTTTCTAATTTCTGGAATCTGAGTTGACTGGTTCCAGTAACTTAAGACCTGTTCCAGTAACTCAAGGCCTATACCTAAAGTGGAGAACGCTTAGGCCTTATGTCTAAGATGGAGGCATTTTGTTCTCATTTTGGTCTCATAATCAGTAGCATGCACGTATCTATACTGTGTTGAATAAAAATGGCAAAAATTGGCATCCTTACCTTGCTAAAATCTTAGTAGACCTTCTGTTTTTCAGCATTGAGTATAATGCTAGCCTTGGATTTCTTATATTTGGCCTATCTTTTGTTGAGATACATTCTGTTTATATACAAATTTTTGTGAGTGTTTTCACTGTAAAAAGATGCTGAATTTTGCCAAAGGCTTTTTTTTTTCTTTTGTTTTGTTTCTGTATACAATGAAATGATCCTGTGGGGTATTTGTCTTTTTGTTGTTTTAAAGGTTAAATCATGTTGCTTAATTTGCATCCACTGAACCATCCTTGTATCTCAGGGATGAATAAACATACCACTTTATTTAGTTATTTTGATATTTTTTTTGTTGGGGAATTTTGCATCTGTTTTTATCAAAAACAACTGGCCTATAATTTTTCTTCTCTTGAAGTATTCTTGTTTGCCTTTGATATCAAATGTATACTGGCTTTGGAAAAGAGTAGAAATATTTCTCCCTCTTTAATTTTTGAAAGATTAGAAATAATTGCTGTATGTTCTTAAATGTTTGATATAATTCAGTGGAATGTAAAGCAGTTTGGGGGCTTTTTTATGGGAGAATATTATTTTGTCTTGTTTCATTTTGTTGGAGACAAGGTACCTAGGCTAAACTCAAATGCACTCAGTAACTTTTGCTGACCTCAAACCCACAACCTGACAGACTCAACCTCTTTAGTGCTGGGATCACAGAGATGTCACACCACAAAATAGCAAAGTACAAGAATTACTCTCTGGCTCCAACTCCTGCCTCGTGCTTTTATTTAGCTTTGCTATTCCTTCATGTGTCCAAGAATCAGCCCATTTTTTCCCAAGGTGCCTGTCCAATTTATTGGTGTGTAAGTGCTGAGACTACTCTATTATAGCCTTTATTTCCTTGGCGTAAGTTATGTATCCTCTTTATCTGTTTGAGTTCTCACTTTTTTTTCTAATTCAGGCTCAAAGTTTGTAATTTTTTTCTCAAAATTTCAATTTTTTCATTAGGTGGATCTTCTCCAATGTCTTTCTAGTTTCCACTTGGTGTCTAATCACTAATATTCCTGTCATTTGACTAATTCCAGACTTAGTTTTTTCTTCTGGTTCCTTAATGCTTAAAATTGGGACATAGACTAAGTAAGCTCTTTCCTCCTTTTGATACAGATTGTAATGGACATGAACATTCCTCTTAGCATTGCTCTTATTAGTGGAACATGGGGGTTCACACTTCCAGCACTGAAGAGACTGAGGAAAGAGATTTCCAAGTTTGAGTTTATCCTGAGCTACATAGTTCCAAGGAAGCTGGCACTATGTAACACCCGATAAGCCTCTCCGCTGACACAGCAATCCAAATCAGACCGAATCAGAAAAGCCCTGGTTTAATGGGGAAGAGAAACCTGAAAACCAGGGTCTGTTTTCTGGGATGTAGCTTATATACCCTGTGGGAGTGATCTTGAGCCTCTCTGGGGAAGGAGCTGTGTTTGGTGGGCTTTGAAGGGGTGAGTTTAGGGAAAGAGATAGGGGAGGGGAGTTAAGGTAGATAGATCCTCCACCCAGAACATTCCAGACTCTTTGGGTACAAGATGCCGGGTGCCAGGGGCTGAGGTGGAGCTCCCATCCAAACATTCCCGACTCTTTGGGTATAGGAGCGCCAGTTCAAGTCTGGCTACTTCCTGTGGTCATGGGATGGGGTGGGGAAGTGGGGGGAGTCATGAGTTGGTGGGTTCACATTCAGCAGGACGTGTGAGTGGGGGAGCATCCTGTCTCACAAAATCAGAGACAAAGATAGAGGAAGGAAAAGGGAGAAGAATGGAGAAGGGGTCATTTCCATAATTTCATATCCCATAATTTCACTTGTGTTTCTGTTTTTATTTCTTTGACTTTTAAATATCCTCAAAACTGTGGCTCCCGGGAACCCTCCGGATCTGAGGTTGCACCAGCTCCAGAGAGAGTGGGGAGCCTCGCTGCTCTGCTTACTCTTCTAACCCGCATCTCAATCACTTCACAGACCAAGGTTTGAGCATGTGCCAGTTTCGCAGGCGTCCCTGTCTGCAGCTGGCTGCTGCTGGAGTTGGAGACTTTCTTTTCACTCTCTATAACATGTTACTGCTCTCACTTCAGTTTTCAAAAAAAGAGCCTTCACTGAACCTAGCTGTTTGAACACAGTCGTCTGTCCAGGGAAAACAAACAAAGAAACCTCAGAACCCACCTTTATGGGCTAGAGAACTGGCTCAGCAGTTATGAACAAATACTGCTCCCCCGGAGGACCTTAACTGAGTTCCCAGTGCCCACACCAGACGACGTAACTACCTTTAACTCCAGCACCAAGGGATACAATGCCCACTTCTGTCCCTGGAGGGCATTGCACAGACACACGTGGGTACATCATTAAAAACAAATCCTTAAAATTGAAAACCAGTAAGTGTCCTCACTTAGCTTTTGTTTGGGTTTCTCATTGTTTATCACATTTCTTTCCAGCTTCTGAGAAGTGATTTCGTGCAAATCTGCAGTTCTGACCTGTCTGGCTCTGTAGGACAGAGACGATAGAGAGACTCCTTCCGGAGTGCATTCCTCAAGGCTTTATTCACGCTGCAGGCTGTGACTTGAAACTCAGTTTCTTTCTCTTTCATCTATGACAGGGTGAACTTGGAAAGAAAAAGACTTGTATCTTTCTGATTATTTCTCTCTAGAGCCTTGCTTTCAATGTACAACGCAAATAGAAGAGTAAAATAAATGGAAAAGTTATGCAACTGAATCAGGGAGAAGGCTCAGTGGCTAAGGGCTTCTGCCTTCACAAAGCCCAGCAGCCTCAGTTCCGTGCCCAGAACCCTCCGGAAGTGGAAGGAGACAAGTGACCACCTAACTTTGTCCTCTGACTCCACGTGTGCACCGTGGCACATGTGGTCAACTATACCCATCACACGCTATCACAGGATAATAGTGAACAATGAAAATTTTTAAATTAAAAAAAAAGCTGCATGATTTCTTGTATACCAGAAGGTCCAACCATTGTAAGCCTAACCTACAATAATTTAAATTTTAAAATGACTCAACTATTTACAACTTTATATTTCTTTTTCTTTGTCAAAATTTTAGCTCAATGAAGTCTTTGTCAACTAGTCTGTCAACAAAACAACAGCTGGCCCTCTTTGTCTGAACTCTGGAAGTTGTGACTTTTATAGCTTTCGTGTATTTACTTGGAGTTTTTCTCTAATCATTTCTTAGCTATTTGTTTACAAAGAGATTGCAACTTGAATTTCATGGTTTTTGTCAAGCGATTTGCTCAGGACAGACAATTTAATAAGCTCCTTTGACGTATGAATGAACATGTGGTTTAGATAGCAGTTTCTACTCCTGCCAAATTTGGGGTCCTTAGCATTTTTTAGAAGCATATTTTTAATGAAATTGGTGCTGTTGGAGGGTCTGGGGAAATTGCTAATTGATAAAGTGCCCGCCATGCAAGTGTAAGAACCTGAGTTCAGATAGACAGCACCCATGTATAAAAATCTGGGTGTGGTGGCACACACCTGTAAACCCAGTGCTTGGAAGGCACATGGAGGAGGCTAGCCAGTCTTGCAAACAAGTTCAGTGAGAGAGAGAGAGACAGAGAGAGACAGAGAGACAGAAAAGAAAGAGAGAGAGAGAGAGAGAGAGAGAGAGAGAGAGAGAGAGAGAGAACTTTAAAAAAAAGTAAGATAGAGAATTGCTAAAGAAGATACTGGTTGTCTACCTCCTGCTTCCACATACATGCTCACACACATGCATGTACACCTACATACACATTCAAACACACACGAATATATGTTCATGTACCACAAACATATACACAAAAGGAAAGGTTGTTGAGACATCTAAAATAGCTAATTGTCCAGCATTTTGTTATATTTCACACATGTGGTTGCATTTTGTTACGGAAAAGACAGGCACAAAAGATATTGATGTTTTTACTCTGACAATTACTCACCTGTACTACAAGGGCAAGGATGGACATTTTTATTTAAGGAGATTTATCTAGCCTACTTTTCAAGCTCACTGGTTTATTAGCCAGAGTTATAATGAAAGACCACTAAGAAACAATTTGAAAAGAATGGAGATTAACTGTTTCCCTTTCTGGATAATGTCAGTGTGAGGGCTCCTATCAGAATGCTGGGAGAGTGCACATTCCAATTTAAATAGTGATCACTTGGGACTTGTGAAAATCCTGGTGATTTGGTATAAATAACCAGGAAAGCTTTTGTGTATAAAATAAATCCACTTTACCCATATCCTCAGCTCAACAAATTGTTCAGCAGTTTTTCATAGGCTGGAAAATTCCATGTCTCAGAGAGCCATAAATACAAAAGGCGGCAGCTGGAATTTTCATCAGGCTCAATATGAATCTTTCTTTATTCTGATATTATTCAAAGTTACATTCTCACAGTGCTATAGGGAGATTCCTCGGAGACATGGCTACCCCTCCCTTTTAATCACTAGTTTGCAGAGTCCCTGTGGCTATTCCTGGCATATACTGTTGCATAATGGGAAGCTCTTCGGGGTAGCTGCTCCTGAGGTTCATATTTGAGCCATGGGATCTGGATGGAGATAAAAGCTAATGTAGGTCTCAACTCTGCAATTTGCTAGCTGTGTGAGCAATGGAAAATTATTCACTATGAGCCACAGCTAAGAATAGCTCTTAGATAATAGCATTCTAATAAGTATCGAGAAACTCTCTATTAAATTGCAGTTAGAATACCCAATGTATAGTCTTGAATGCTTACTAAATGTTACCAATAATTAAACTACCGAGTAGAAATTGGAGAAAAACAAGAATAATTACATGCTGAAGTTTATGGCTTTTGAACCTGTTCTCTGTTATTCTTAACTAAAATCTGTGCTCAATATTTAATATTAAACATATACTCTGAATATTCTTTCTCATGCTATCTCCAGACTTTATTAGACAGCCTTTTATAGTGCTACAAAGTTCTGTCAGAAATAATTATTTTTCTTAGGAACTTTTTTGGTTTGCAGACAGAATCTAGTAAGACAATAAGTCCACTGGCTGGCAATTTTGTTTCATCATTCCCACAAAAGGAAGTACTAAGAGGAAAGTAAAGTAAATTGTCCTCCTTTGTTTAGATGTAGGGATGGGTTAGGCTGAAGTGTGTCCACTTGCTATGGTCAGATTGTGCCCAAAGCTGGCTCCTCGATCCTGACCCTTCGGTCTGGGAGTCCAGGTACACCGAGCTCTCATTGCAATTTTCCATCTCGGCCACAGAGTTCTTCTTTCTGCCCTGGGTTTAGATAGTCCTGCAGAAATGACTGGACTTCAATTCAAACAAGAGTGGCCTCACTTTAGCCTAAGATCTCAGCACATGTTGTAAACAAGCTTTTACCCGAGAGCCCTGCATTGGCTCAGCCACTTAAAAAACTGGTTCCCATATTGCTATTAGTTTGCTACAATTTGTTCCATTAGCCAGGGCCTGGGAGAGGATAAAAATCTTTAATAAAGTAAAAGCACAAAGCACAATAGTGTTCCTGGGTCTTTCATCATCATCATCATTACTGTTACTGTGCCTCCCAAGAGTCTCTTTAGAAATATTTTTTCCTAATCTCTTGCCATGAAATTTCAATACACCAAATATGGTGTGCATATGATCATTGTATTAGATGTATATTACACAAAAAAAGATAAAGAATATTCTCCCTTGCAAAAATCAAGGTTTACATCTTCAGGAGCAACACTGCCCTTTGATAATGCTTGAGGCACAGAAACGGGACTTTATAGACAAGTAGTACATCAGGAGCCTTTGCTTGTGTCTCATTGCATTATCACACACTTGTTTGAAGGGGAAAAAACATCAGGAAAACATTTTCTCTGCATACATCATAACTTGCATACACTGACATTTTTATTTTGTAGATAGCCTCTTTGGAATTTCTGAGAAATCATGGTATCTGAAGTCACTTGACCTTGATCTAGGAAAACTCATGTCATTATTGTCCAAAATTTTCATTGACACTGCTTAGAACCAAGGGAGGATCATGGAGGTCACAGGAGGAAAAGGAAATGAAAGGGAGGACACCAGACTACACACATGGTGAATTCTAAGTTTCCAGTAGCCGTTTTTTCCCCAAAGCCTTAGCCAACCACTTACCCTTGTTTTTCCTTAAAAGCCCTACATTGAAAGTTGGCTCTCTAGAATGGTCTTCATTTTCCCAGTCTCGATGATTAAAATCTCCCACAATTTCCAAAACACAAAAATTCTGTTTAGATGTCAAACCACTAAATTCAACATAACAGTATCATCTATGTTTTAAAACCATAGTTTCTAGGGCTAGAGTGATGGTCCCACTATGAGAGTACTTGCTGCTCTTGCAGAGGACCAGAGCTCAGTCACTGGCCCCCAGTTAAAGGAGAGGGGACACCCTGTTCTGGCCTCCGTGAATGTGCATGCATACACACACACACACACACACACACACACACACACACACACACTAATGAAATGAATCTTTAAAAATATTTAAAAGAAAATAATAAATGCTAAAGGTTTGTATAAGCCTATATTTTTCAGTTAGCCATGAGTTTTTTTTTCTCTTTTGATTAACCAAGAAATGTTTATAATTAAAGCAACACACATGCCTGTTTCATTGATGTTTTGGTTAATTATGCTTCATGTGAATAATAAAATGAACTAATAAAATTAACTATAGGGATCATGAACCACCATGTGAGATATTCTTTTTTCTTAATTCTTTTCTCATACATTTCATCATGACTGCAGCTTTCCCTCCACCCACTCCTCCTAGGCTCTACCTGTCCCCCAACACACTTCCCAACTCCTCTGTTTCCCTTACAAAAAAGATCAGCGCTCTCAGCGATATTAAACACACATAACATAACAACTTACAATAAGACTGGGCACAAACCCTCATATCAAGGCTGGATGAGGTAATACAGGAGGGAAAGGGTCCCTGATGGGAATGCCATTCTGTATGCTGTGAATGTGTGTTGATAAATAAAACGCTGATTGGCCAGTAGCCAGGCAGGAAGTATAGGCAGGATAAGCAGACAAGGAGAATTCTAGGAAGAGGAAGGCTGAGTCAGGAGATGCCAGCCTGCTATCCAGGAAGCAGCATGTAATGGCACACAGGTAAAGCTACAGAAAATGTGATGACATATAGACGAACAGAAATCAGCTGAGTTTAAGTGCAAGAGCTAGTCAGTAGTAAGCCTGTGTGTTTACTTGGGTCTGAGCGACTGTGGACTGGGCGGGACACAGGAAAACTTCTGTCTACAAATGGCACCAAAACATGGGGCAAGAGTTTCCACCTAAAACCTGAGAAAGACTTAAAAAAAAGATTCTAAAATGGAGCTAAAAACAGCTTCCTAGTTGTCTCTCTCAGGCCAGTCACAGCCTGCAGGCTTGGGCTGCTCTATGGCAAGTTTGTGGCATGTGGGCTTGACCTGCATCATGGCTGCAGATTCCCGCCAGGGTACAGAGGTGTCTCCAAGCCAAACAGAGCACTGTGTGACAGATTTAGCTTTTGCTAGTTAAAAAAAAAAAAAAAATAGTTTTCTGGGCTACGCGCTGCTTTAATGGAGGCATAGACCCACTGTAAGAATGATAAGCAGCGCTGGTTACTGGCACTGGTTACTGCACTGAAACGTCATGGCCATGACAAAACCCAGTATCAGTATAAGAGCTGTATTAGGAGGAAGCAGGGGCAGAGGAAGCAGGCCTGGGGAAGATGCATGTGCAGAGAGCAGAGAGAGGGAGAAAGATGATTGGGGGGAAGAGAGAACAGAACAGAGAGAGGAGGTGGGGTCTATGTTCGACTCTATAAGGCACAGGTGGGCTTATGGAGCTCCGCCACACATGCGCAGATTGCATGACCACACCATGCACACGTAATCACCAGCGCATACTGATGATGTAAGACCCAAGACCCCTTGCCTAGCTAATGAACTGCGCATCTACAGTCATGCAGCTGGAGCATGGCAGAATCCTAACACCCACTGCTTCTGAGAGTTGGTGGTACACATGGCTCCCAGAGCCAGAGCTGGAAGTAAATATACTACCGCCATGTTTGAAAGCTGAGGTGGGCAGAGCCAGCAAGCAAAGCTACTATTTCAATCCTAGTAATACTGCCGTTTAAAGCAATAGATTCACAATAAGACAGATACAGATGAAATAAACCTCTAAGTGGTTTACACTATGTGTAAAAATATACGTAGGCTTGAAAGAGAGAGAAAAAGGAATATAGACAGTTATATTAAAGAAATAGAAAAATTTAAAATATAAAGTCTTTAAAGAGAAAATAAAAGTAATATAAAAATAAGCCATGTAAAGATGGATATTACACAGAGAATCTGGATTGTGTTGTCTTTGGTATTTTTAACTGCAGAAAAACATTTGTAAAGGCTGCTCAATATGTAAATTTTACATATGTATATTGATAAAGATATCTTGACTTCAAAATTTGGATCTAAGGATATGCTGCTTTGGAAAGGAGGCTCTGCTTTTGTTTCAACAGGAAGCAAGAGGCTATGGATTTGTTCTAGGTTAAAAGATGGATCAGGTTTGACAGCTAAGATCCCCCTGAAAGGTCTCTGATGACACCATGGCCCAGATCATCCAACATCCAAAATCAACTTCAAGGCAACTGGCTCAGACAATACAGCCTTATAGACTACTCCAGTCAGTACTTGACCATAATCCTGAAATTTTCTTTGTGTCTCCATAAGATTACCAGCACCCTCTATCAACAGGAAGTAGCCTAGAAAACTACACCCACATTCTCCCCCCCCCCAAAATGGATTATGGATGTTTGTCTTTGTTTAGATTGTTGGTTGCAAATTGTTATTGGTCATAGTCAAACTCTTTCTAAAACAAGAAAGGGAGATATGATAGAGAAATGTAGGATATAGATATGATAGGGTGAAAGGGTAGATTATTGAGCCTACTTTTAAAGAGTAACAACTTGTTTAAAAATGTTTTACATTGCTATAGATTTTAGTTTATTGATACAAATTTGAAGTTAATTTTGTTATACTTTATATATATTTATACTCTCATTTAAGGTATCATATTTATGTAACTCATTTAAATTGTAATGGATAATTAAGAAATACAGATTCATTAATAGTCTTCTATGACAGTCAAGTTTATAGTCATGTTAAGTTTTCTAGGTATACATAGATATAATTCAATTAGGTAGTTAATCTTCAAACACTTCAAAGACCTACAGAATATGGCATTTAAAATGTTTTAAGAACTTTGACTTTCTAGACATTGAGACATGTCTGCTCCTGGCAGCACCAATATACTTCAGAGAAGATAATGGACACTGAAGAAACTCATTATGGAGTTTGCTTTATTTGTGGCAAAAGTTAGCCACTGGGCAAAAAAAACTGCCCTTGCATTGACTGCTTGATGATATGTTGTATAAACTAGACATGCAAGACACATAGGAAGATGACCACTGAACTGTGCAAGGCAAAATGGTCCTTCAGTTTCCTGCTTTGCAGAAGAATCTACCAGACATTCTATAGGACACAGAGAAAAGTGACTGAGAGACTCTAGACCTGTGGGCTGAAGATGGATGCCCTAACGTTGCAGAGAAACTTTGGGTGACTGTCCAAGCAGCCAGCTGTCTCTGTCATTCTAGATTCTTGGAAGTTGCTTACAATGCTCTTTCTGTTTATTTAGTTAATATTATATCCTTCTGGGGTCTTTGATGTAGTTGAAGACTAGATAGTTATAATTTTCTTTGGTTATGATAAAAGATAAATTAGAAATGAAACTTTAGACTCACAAATATAGGATAAATAGAATATTTTCTTTAATTTTACAAAATACAAATAGACTAGATATTGTAACTGTAATTCTTGCTTGATAACTGTTCTACTATACGTAATTTTACTATATTGAAGTTAAAATCTTCCTTTTGAATAGAAAAAAAAGGGAAATGATGGGAATGTCATTCTGTATGCTGTGAATGTGTGTTGATAAATAAAATGCTGATTGGCCAGTAGCCAGGCAGGAAGTATAGGCAGGAAAGCAAACAAGGAGAATTCTGAGAAGTGGAAGGCTGAGTCAGGAGACCTCAGCCTGCTGTCCAGGAAGCAGCATGTAATGGCACACAGGTAAAGCTATGGAAAACGTGACAACATATAGATTAACAGAAATCGGCTGAGTTTAAGTGCAAGTGCTAGTCAGCAGTAAGCCTGAGCTAATGGCCAAGCAGTTTTAATTAATATAAGCCTCTGTGTGTTTACTTGGGTCTGAGTGGCGGCGGACCAGGAAAGACACAGGAAAACTTCTGGTTACAGGTCCCAAGAGCCAACAAAAGAGTCAGAACTATCCCTACTCCCACTATTAGGGGTCCCACTGGAACACCAAACTACACAACCATAACATATATACAGAGGGCCTAGCACAGTCCCATGCAGGCTCCATGATTGTTGATTAAATCTCTGTGATCCCCTATCAGCTCTTCTTAGTTGATTCTGTGATCCAGTGTTCTTGTGGTGTACTTGACCCCTCTGGCTCCTAAAATCCTTCTTCCTCTGGCTCTGCCTAGTGTTTGACAATGAGTCTCTGCATCTGCTCTCATCAGTTGTTGGGATTATAGGTCTATTTAAATTGTTTATCTGATCTTGATTTAACTTTGGTAAGTAGTATGTGGTGATATTTTATCTGTGTCCCCCAGTAAAGTTTATCTGAGGATCAGAGGAAAAAGCCAGTCACTATAGTAAACATAGAAGTCAGGCAGTGGTAGCATAAGCCTTTAATCCTATCACTCAGGAGGTAGGCATCTGTCTGGATCTCTGTAAGTTCAAGGCCACACTGGGAACAGAGCCAGGCATGGCGACACATGCCTTAAATTCCAACACTAGTTAACCATAAAGGTCTGGAGGTCTGTACAGATAGACAGGAAGTGACAGAGCTGGTCTGGAAAAGAAAGTGATATAGCTGGGTGGAGAGAGGAAACAAGTTAGTAGAACAGGAAGGAATATAGGCATGAGTATACAGGAAGTAGGTCTCTTTGGAGACTGAAGGCCGGTGAGGTGAGGTTGGCTTGTCGCTTTGTCCTATTCCTCTGATCTTTCAGCTTTAACCCCAATTTCTAGCTCTGTGATTTTTATTAATAAGACCACTTAGCAATTCATCTACAGTGGTATCTATTTAGAAAATGATTCATTTCTTTTAGATTTTCCAATATTGTGGAGTACAAGTTTTTAAAGTATGACCTAATAAATCCCTGGATTTCCTCAGAGTCTGTTGTTATATCCCCATTTTTGCTTCTGATTTTGTTAATTTGAATGTTCTCTCTTCATCATTTAGTTAGTTTGGATAATGGTTTATCTATCTTGTTGATTTTCTCAAAGAATCAATTCTTTTATGAATTGGTTCTTTGTATTGTTTTCTTTGTTTTTATTTTATTGATTTCCGGTTCTCAGTTTGATTATTTCCTCCCATCTACTCTTATTGGGTGAGCTCGCTTCTTTTTGTTCTAGAGCTCTCAAGTATGCTGTTAAGTTGTTAGTGTGAGATCTCTCCAATTTCTTTATGAAGAAATTTAGTGCTATGAACTTTCCTCTTAGCATTGCTTTCATTGTGTCCCTTAAGTTTGAGTATGTTGTGTATTGATTTTCACTGAATTCTAGAAAGTCTTTAATTTCTTTCTTTATTTCTGCCTTGACCCTGTGGTAATTCAGTAGAGAGTTGTTCAGTTTTCACAAGTTTGTAGGCTTTCTGTTGTTGTTGAAATACAGCTTTAATCCATGGTGGTCTGAGAGGATGCAGGGGTTCATTTTAATTTTATTGTATCTGTTGAGACTTGCTTTGTGACCAAGTATGTAGTCAGTTTTGGAGAATATTCCATGAGGTGCTGAGAGTGAAGTGTATTCTTTCATGTTTGGGTGAAATGTTCTGTAGATATCTGTTAGCTCCATTATTTCTTTGTTTAATTTTTGTCTGAATGATCTGTCCATTGGTGAAAGCAGGGTAGTGAAGTCTCCCACTCTCAATGTGTGAGGGTTGATGCATCATTTCAGCTTTAGTAATATTTTCTTTGCAAATGTGGGAGCCCTTGCATTTGGAGCATACATGTTAAGAATTGAAAGATCATCTTGGTGGATTTTTTCCTTTGATGAATATGAGGTGTCCTTCCCTGTCTCCTTTGGTTAATTTTCATTTGAAGTCTAGTTTGCTAGATATTAAAATGGCTACACCAGCTGGTTTTTTAGGTCCATTTGCTTGGAAAACCTTTTTCCAACCATTTATTGTAAGGTGATGTCTATCTTTGAAGTATGTTTCTTGTATGTAGCAGAAGGATGGATCCTGTTTTCACATCCATTCTGTTAGTCTGTGTCTTTTTAATGGGGAATTGTGTCCACTGATATTGAGAGATATCAATGACTAATAATGGTTAATTCCTGTTATTTTGTTGTTGGTGATGGTGATAGTATGTGTGTGGTGTGTGTGTGTGTTTGTGCGTGTGTGTGTGTGTGTGTGTGTGTGTGTGTGTTTCCCTTCTTTTGGTTTTGCTGGTGTGAGGTTATTTACTTCCTGTGTTTTCATGGGTGTAGTTAACCTCTTTGGGTTGGAATTTTCCTTCTAGTACCTTCTGTAGGGCTTGATTGTGGACAGAGATTGTTGAATTTTACTTTATCATGGAATTGTCTTCTCCATCTATGGTGATTGACAGTTTTGCTGGGTATAGTAGTCTGGGCTGGCATCTGTTGTCTCTTGGAGTCTGCAGGACACCCTTCCAGACCCTTCTGCCTTTTAGAGTCTCCACTGAGAAGTCAGGTATAATTCTAATAGGTCTGTCTTTATATGTTATTTGCTCTTTTCCCCTTGCAGATGTTGATATTCTTTCTTTGTTCTGTATGTTTAGTGTTTTGATTGTTATGTGGCAAGGGGACTTTCTTTTCTGGTCCAATCTACTTGGTATTCTGTGAGCTTCTTTTACCTTTATAGGAATGTCCTTTTTTTTTTTTTTTTAAGATTTATTTATTTATTTTATGTATGAATGCTCTATCTGCATGTACACTTTTATTCCAGAAGAGGGCATCAGATCCCATTACAAATGGTTGTGAGCCACCATGTGGTTGCTGGGAATTGAACTCAGGACCTCTGGAAGAGCAGCCAGTACCTTTAACTGCTGAGCCATCTCTCTGGGCCTGAGGCATGTCCTTTTTTAGGTTAGGGAAAATTTCTTTTATGATTTTGTGAAAAACATTTTCTGGGCCTTTGAGGTGAGATTCTTCTCTGTCTTCTACTCCTATTATTCTTACGTTTGGTCTTTTCACAATGTCTCAGATTTCTTAAGCGTTTTATGTCAGGAAATTTTTAGATTTGACATTTTATTTGACTAATGAATCTATTTCTTCCATCGTATCTTCAACACCTCAGATTCTCTCTTCCATCTCTTGTACTCTGTTGGTGATTCTTGTTTGTGTCTGTTTGTCTTGTTGATACCTGTTTGCTTTCCTAGGTTTTCCATTTCCATGATTCCCTCAGTTTGTGGGGGTTCTCTTGTTGTTTGTTTTTTGTTTGTTTGTTTTGTTGTTGTTGTTGTGGGTTTTTTTTTTGCTTCAATTTCCATTTTCAGGTATTGAACAGTTTTGTTTCCTCTAACTGTTCATTTGTTTGTTTGTTTTTTCCTTGGCTTCTTGCCTTTCTTTAAGGAATTTATTCATTTCCTCCTATTTTATGTTTGTATTTTTCTTAATTTTTTTAAGGGATTTATTCATTTCCTCTTTAAGGATTTCTATTATCTTCATAAAGTTGCTTTTAAGGTAGTTTTACTTGTACTTCAACTGTGTTGGGGTATTTAGGGCTTGCCATACTATGATATCTGGGCTCTGGTGGTGACATATTGCCCTGGCTGTTGTTGACTGTGTTCTGACACTGGCATCTAGGTATCTGTGTTTGGGGGTAATTATAGATCTAGATGCTGATTTCTGAGTTTGTCTTTGTTGGATGGATGTTTTGTTCCATGGTTTCATTTTTCCTCTCTGATCTTCTGGCAGGAGTGGCCTGTGATTGAATAGAGGGTCTCTATTGCCCCAAGTTAGGGGACGAATTTCTGATAGCCTGGGTGGCCTCTGGTTAAGCAGGGTGTTTCAGCAATAGGGGCAGGAGTTCTTGCAACTAGTGTGGCCTCTAGGCCAGCAGGGGGTCCTCTCCAGGAATTGGGTGATTGGAGGAGTGGGGCAATTGGAGGAAGGCTAGGTGGGCAATGAGTGGACAGTGATTGGGCTGGCAGGCTACCTGTGGTTTTGGTGGCCGCTGTGGCCTCCTCTGCTGGAGATGGTGGATGGGATACTGTGACAATGAGGGAAGGGCCAGTGGGGGGTGGGCTGGGCAGACACTGAGAAAATCCTGGCATTCTGGAGGCCTGCTTGGCCTCCAGTAGGGCAGGGGGCCTCCACCAGAGTTGTGAGCCTGCATATGGTGATGAGGAGAGCAGGGGCTGATGGGGGTAGGCTGGGCAGGCACTGAGGGAGTGTTGGTGGTCTGTGGGTATGGGAAGGTGCTTATCTGGGGTTCTGGGTGCCAGCATGGCCTCTGGCAGACAAGGGGTTATGTGAGATACTCTTAAGGTTTATCCAGTCCAAATAACGCGGACAACACTACACTGCCTAATTTGTTCTGTTATTCATCCATTCATTCAACAGTTATTTAACGTGACCTTTGGATTCTTTCTCATTTAGGTTAGCTCGTTATGAGAGAAGAATTAGTGTCCCTCCTCTACCCCCATTAGTGTCCCTTACTGGACCCAGGACAGTTTTCTCTTTTCTCCTTTCTCTTCCCATATCTAGCTGTGTCTTGACAACAAATTAAAACTTCCTGTCTGTACTTTTGCATTTGAAAGCATTTTTGTTTTCATTAAACCAAGTCAAGCTACCTAGAGGAACAGGGTACTTTCCTTCTTCTTTTTGCAAACCTTAAAAACAGTCTTGCCAGGCATGAGAGAATACAGCCAGACTAACCTACATTTACATACAACTCAAGAATAGTTCTCTTTTCTCATTCCCGTCTACCTTTGCGTTATTCGTGACAATACAGACTTCATAAGAAACTCATGCCACAAATCAACTCAAGGTGAACTACTTAATTTCATGCTTTAAAATACAAATATAATCTGGCTTGGCTACACTGAAATGATGACCCACAGCTGTCACTTATTTATGTGGAAGAAGAAGAAATAAATCATTTCAATTCATCTAGGGAGAAAAAAGTAACCTGGCAGTACAGCTAATGATTTCTTATGAGTTATTGGACAAAGCGATGTAGAGAAAGCATGCAGGTCTTATGAGAAGAGATAATAATGCAGCTCTGTCTTGCAGAACCTAGAAAGGCATAGTGGGACATCGTTCTGTGCACTCCACTGCTGGAAGTCTTCTATAAGAAGCTAAAACGCATCTTCATTTTAACAGAAAGGTATTTCTCAGAATCACCTCACACGCTGCATATGTTTATTATTTTTGTCCTTGATAAGTTGTGGAGGAATCTATAACAGGCTCAGGTCTGCATGGACAACAACACATATCTGGTCTTCTGATTCCACGTGCAATGAAAATTATTCCAACACAGTATTTTTTTTCAATGTCTAGGTGTAATTTGGGCATTGCTTTTG
The DNA here is from genome assembly GCF_949786415.1 of Peromyscus eremicus. Lineage (NCBI taxonomy): Eukaryota > Metazoa > Chordata > Mammalia > Rodentia > Cricetidae > Peromyscus > Peromyscus eremicus. The sequence goes on along the minus strand of NC_081433.1, from coordinate 54,591,634 downwards.
CCCTTTCTTACTGCAAATGTAATGTGCGTAGCATCCTCTCTGTTTTCTATAGACACAGTGATGGTTAATTTGGTGTGTAAAAATGCTGCAGGAATGCTGGGCTTACCGCTCTTGCCACCAGCCACTGCATGCAGCATTTAACTTGAAGAGTGAAGGGGAAGGTTCTGTCCTCTTGCTGGTCTACACTTTGACACTGCAGCCCAAGTGGAGTGTGTCTGTGTTTCAGTGTTCCTTCTGGAATAAAGAGATGGATCTGAAGCTGCCTTTCAGTTTTGCTTTGGGTTTTGCCTGGCTGTTTGCATCACGTCAGACTCGAGCTTAGACTTTCGGAGCACACCGCTGATGAGCTTTCGCCACTTTAGAACACAGATGTTTACATTTGCAGTCCTAGAAATTGACCACCACCATCTCTGGACAGAGTTGGCTCAGCAGGTCAGCTCAGAGAGCAGCCTGCTCTACAGGCCTGGAACCTGGCTCCCATCTGAGAGACTCACTTAAAGGTGTTAGGAAGTAGCCGACTCCATGGGGTTGTCCTTTGACCTCCATATGTGTATGCACATTAATATTTTTCTACAGAACTACAATCTCACGGGCTTAAATCACATTCAGAAAAACAGATCAAAGCCTTATATTAACTTGTAGAGCCGACTGAGTCCACTTCTCCCTCGACCGTAACTAGGACTTACATTCCATTTTCAGTTATCGACAGAAAAACATCTTAAGGTTATCCCCAGAAATTACTTTCTGAAGGCTCCTCACAAAACTCCTTTATCTAAATTGATGTGGAAAAAGAGTCTGGACATCGTTGATGGTACAGCTGTCTGCCAAAGTGTCTCCAAAGTGGCAAGGGCCAGATCCGTTCTCCTACACGTAACACTGTCCTGATGATAAACAAAGAGATGCAGCTCAGCCAAGCGAGAAAGGAGGGGGTGCAAGAGAGAAGTAGACGGGGCTCTGGTTTGGTTTTCTGATGCTGTGATAAAAGCAACTGGGCGGGGGTGGTTATTTCATCTTACTGGTTACAGTTCACTGAGGGAGGGGAGGGCAGGAATTCAAGCAGAAACCTGGAGCAGAGGCCATGGAGGAACGATGCCTGCTCACACACCCACTCAGGCAGCCCACCTGCCTAGGGATGGTACCAACCACAGTAGGCTGAAGCCTCCTCCCTCAACTAGCAATCACAAAAATGCTCCCAAAGGCATGCCTCCAGGGCTGTCTAATGGAGGTAACACTTCAGTTGAGGTTCCCTTTCCTCTTGTATGTCACAGTTGACAACCAAGATTAGCCATCACAGACAGTGAGTGACTTGCTCTGGTGGTTGGGGACTCATATAAAACCTTTAATTCAGAGAGTGACTCCTAAAATGCTGGAAAACAGGCCAGTTTTCCACTTTAACCACTGCTATTCACTCCCAACCCGAAAACACAATGTAAAAGGAAAACGCAGTCTTTATTGTTTTTCCATTTTGCTTTGTTTTGAATCGGGTGCCTAAGACACAGGCAGCTGGAAAGATGGAGTTACTAACCATGAGAGCAGACACTTCTACTAAAGCAAATTTTTTTTTTTTTTTTTTTTTTTTTTTGGTTTTTCGAGACAGGGTTTCTGCCTCCCGAGTGCTGGGATTAAAGGCGTGCGCCACCACCGCCCGGCTCTAAAGCAAATTTTAAACGGGAGTTTCTGGTTCTATTTTGGGCATGGCAAGTCCTCTGTTACAAATCTAAATAAAGATGACTGGATTTGAGAGATGTATGGAACAGAGATGTGTGCCCCCAGAACTGGGGGCTGGGGAGATGCCTCCGAGGGCAAAACACTTTGCTGTGCAAGCCGGATGACCTGAGTTTGGGTGCCTCAACCCGTGTAAGGCCAGCTGCACACAGCAGCTTGATAATCTGGAAGCAGGTGGAAAATTTTTCAGAGACTTAAATGTCTCATCGATCCTACAGAGATGTTAAATCAGTTCAGATCTCCGAAGTTCGCCAACGTCACTCACGAGCTTGACAAAGCTGTCTCTGTAACCAGTGGGGAGCAAAGGCCTCAGTAGCATAAGCTACAGAGAACGTGGCAGAGATAACTGAAGACGAGGCTCACAAGGATGGTTGAAGTAGAGTATTTTAGCAAAACAGAACAGAGACGTGGGGACAGCGGCTGGCAAAGAGGGCCAAAAGTAAGACTTTAAAAAATATTAACATGAGAGGTGATTTTCCAATAAAGGAAACATGATAATGTTTGGGGAGCAGAAGGAAAATCATTGGCGTTGTTGGTATGGTATACCAACCTAGATTTCTAGTGTGAGTCCTAGGTGGCAGTGTTTCATCTTTTGAAAAACATACCCTGGGTTCACGTTGTTAATTCACCATACTCTGTAGAATTTTTATGTCTATACTGCTAAGGGAAATAAACCTATAATTTCGCTTTCTTATAGTGTCTTAGCCAGATTTTAGTACAAGTTATACTGATCTCATAAATGAAATTTTCTTTTTCTAGTTTCTGGTAAATTTTACATGAAATTGAATATTTATTCTTAAAATGCTTAAAATTTCTGTGTGAAGCTATCTGGCCCTAAAAGTCTCTGTGGCAAAGATTTCTTGTTGCTGTTGTTTCTGCTTAATAATTAAGGGGCCTCTCTGACACTTTGTTTATTTGTGTGCCCATTTTCATATTTAGGTTTTATAGAAATTTGACTTTCTGGAAAACATATTAGCATGAAGGATTTTGAGGGCTCATATTTGCTTACATCCACATATACAGAATTATGGTTATTTTAACTATATGGATATGTTTGTCATGTATATTTTCTCATAGCATCATCAATTTTAAAAAATAGAATTATTGGAAGCAACTGCATGAAAGAGTACCAATTTCACTGTTACTCTCTATAACGTTCAAAACTGTTAAAGCTAGAGAATAACCATTTCTGCTGTTTCTGCCAAACTCAGCATGAATGTCATTTATCATCTATTTGTTGACCATTTACCATGCTGAAAGAATATTCTTTTTATTAATATTTTTCCAAAAGTTCTGACAAGATGGACATTTCTGGCAAATTCTGACTGGACAAGTGGCTTTGGTGAGCACCCTATAGGTTACATGTTGTACTTACTTGTTGTTTGTTTACCTGTGGTAACAGGGATCGAACACAGGGCCTCGCTTGGTGTTGCTACTAGGTGGCACTATTCTTCCTTATTTAAAATAGTACAAGTTGTATCGTTTTAATGTACATAAATGCAATAGAATTTCAAATGTTGTCATTTACAGACTGTTCCCTACTAATTGCTTAATGAGCCATTTTGAAAGTAAAACAAAAGATTACATGTTTACCAAATTATCAACTAAATTGATGTCATCATTATGACCCCAAATTGTTTCTTAAAGCAAAATTATCTTTTCTAAAATAATAAAAAAAAATCAAGAAACAATAGATTCATTCAATGCAACAGACCTTAGAAATCTAAACAGTCACTGAAAATATTCAAAATTAATTCCTCAAATTACACAACACATGAACAGACACATCACGACCAGTGTTTGATATTGGAGCTGGGTAACATTATTGTTTGTATATTTATTTATGTATATGTGTGTGTGTGCCTACATAAGTTTATATGCACCACATACATTCAGGTGTCTGTGGAGTCAAAAAAGAAGGTGTAGGTTCCTCTGGGGCTGGAGTTACATAGATGGTTGATACAGGTGCTGAAAAACAAACCCAGGTTGTTTGCAAGAGCAGCAAGTACTTATAAACACTGAGCAATCTCTCCAGCCCCACCCCCGTCCTGTAATCTTAAAACAATATTCAATATTGCTTTTTGTTTAACATCAGTTTTTGAAACTAATTTAGAACTAATTTTTTAAAAACTCAATTTCCAACTAATTACTTTAATATGTACCATAATGTTATAAAGAACTAGATCAATAATGTAGATAGATAATACTGATAGGTAGATAATAGATAGATAGATAGATAGATAGATAGATAGATAGATAGATAGATAGATAGATAGATGATAGAGAGATAGATAGATAGATGATAGATAAGTGTATATAAACAAAATTCTTAGAAACATGAAGCTTAACTACCAAATTCCTATCACCATAGCCTTATTATGGAATCTTGAGAGAAACAGATAAAAATGCAAATGACTCAAGAGAAAATAATATCAATGAATTATCTTTAAACTATTTAAAGTGTGTGAGCTCTATCAGAGTATGTGGATGTTAAATATGTGTTAATAAGTTTCTCATACAACTCACTAGCAGTCATGTCTCCTTTCAAACATATTTAATGGTTATTTTCTCAGTCTTTGCTGTAACACTTCTGCTATCATTCAATTCTGACTCCTGAGAATCTTGTATTTTACCATTGTTTGTAAGGCATCCTAGAACACTAATTGCAAGATCAGAACCCTAGGTCATCACACAACTCCGTGTTCAATATGATGTCATCAGTTAAACCATAGAGCCTTTCATCTCTACAGGTCCCTGTTTTTCTTTTTTGTAAGGTACTAATTAATTTTCTACCTTGCAAAATTATTGGGAAGATTAAAATAAGACTTGTGCAAAATATATCCCTTTCTTAAGAAGGATGCCTTACCCAGTAACTCAAACCCTAAGCCTGAAGGTCCTTTTATGTTTCTTCCTTCTCACACCCCTCAACTCCTGTCATCCCCATCACTTCATCTTAACCATGTGCCTTCTATAAGGCCTTTGTCAAACATTTCTGATGGAGCTCTCTTTATTTTGTCCTTTCCACATGATTCTCTAGGAGAGTTACATTTCTAGGCCATGGAGTAAAACCTGTCAACAACCCAGTGTGGCTCCAAGTGAGGCTCTTCATTCCTCCGGGATAAATTTGAACTTCTCAGCAGGGGTCCCCAGAGGTCCTTGTCAATGTGGCTTTTAGTTCTTTCCAACTTCAGGTATTTGTTTCTTGTATTCCATCTTCATACTCTCTTATTCCAGCCATCCTTGTTTGTTTAGAAATTTAAAGAGTTTTTTTTTGTTTCCTTTTATTTACTTACATATTTACTTACTTGTTTGTTTTTTATTGAGACAAGTTTAACTATGTATCCCAGGTAGGTACTGAACTCACAGTTAGCCCTGCCTTCTTCCTCTTTCCATCTCTACACAAGTTAGAACTCTCACTTCTAGTTCCCACTATAGTTGGCACAAACGTTTATATTGTATGATAGCACTTGGTGTCCTTTTGTGTGTAATTCCTACTACTGAACTCTAGGAGTTGTACCCTAGCATCAGACAATGATGACAAAACACTTATTCTTTGAATCAAGGAGGTGACAGTTCGAGAGCGCTCTAAACCACCTGTACTAGAGTGACTTGTTAAAAGAAACATTAACCACAAAGTATGTGTACTCCTCCAGTGGTTGCTCCAAGAGATGTACAGATTTGTTCTTTTAATATTTCTTTTTTGTATTTTTATAAGTAAATCTAGTGCACTGCCCCCAGAGTCTTCCTCATCCTGAAGCTATTGTACAAAGTAGAGAAAACCCAGAGGGAAAAGCAAATCTCTTGGCATCATCTTATCCTTTAAACTCCCCCAGAAACCTGATATACATAGCATCCATAATTCTTCACCAACTGTAAAGGTCAGTGCTCTAGATGGCATCATTAAAGGTCAGCTGTCCCAGAGGTGTCCTTACAACAAATACAGCAACTTGGGTAGTCTCAGGGGGAATATCAGCCTAAAGAATTGAAAACCTTCCAGACTTTCATCTTCCTTAAGTAAAGAGTTTGGTGGCCTTGTTTTGACAGAGACCAACTGTGGTGGTTGTCACAATTAGGTCCTTAATTGCATCATCAGCCTATAAAAGGGCATCCCAACCTAAAAAGCGGGTGGGCCCTCTGTGCGTCCCTCTCTTTCCTTTCTGCTCTCTCCTTCTGTCTGCTCTCTCTCTCTCTCTCTCTCTCTCTCTCTCTCTCTCTCTCTCTCCTCTCTCTCTCTCTCTCTCTTCCCCCCTCTCCCAATAAAGCTCTAAAATAGTAAACATGGCCTTGTGATTCTTCTGATCAGCACTCTCCTCCACCAGCATGGCCGCTGTGGGCGGCAGCCAGCCACGAGCAGCAGCGCGCCGTTTAACCAACATTGGTGCCATGACTCGGATACACCACTGAGCACCGAGGACCTGCTGTGACCGCTGCCACCTGCCGCCTCCTCCCCCATCCAGCGAGACTGCCCACAAGACCGTGAGACCTCGAGACCGCGCACATCCCTCGCCTCCGCTGGACCCCCACACAGCTACCGCTGCCATCACCACAGTGAGTCTGCCGTTCTCATAGCTGTAGTCTGGGCTATATTCTTTGCGATGAACACCCCGGGGGTTGTCCTCGGGCTGTACTGGCAACAGCAGGCACATTTTCGCTCCTGTCAAGGGGATAAATGGTGTCTAGAGTTCAACAGTGGACCAACTGCAGTACAGCTGAGACTTCACCTTCCACTGACAAAGAGGAACGATGACTTGAGCTGATTCATAGATCTCTCCACTCTTTGGGGACGCCCAAGATTGTAGTCACGGCACCAATATTGGTTAAACAGCGCACTGCTCATGGCTGGCCGCCACCTGCAGCAGCCATGCCGGTAGAGGAGAATGCTGATCCGAAGAATCATAGCCATGGTTACCTTTTTAGAGCTTTATTGGGAGAGAGGGGGAAGAGAGAGAGAGGAAGACAGAGGACAGATGGAAGGAAAGAGCGGAAAGGGAAGAGAGGAAAGGGGGGCACACAGAGGGCCCACCCACTTTTTAGGCTGGGATGCCCATCTCAGGCTGATGATGTAATTAAGGACCAAATCCTTACAGTGGTATGAATGAGAATGGCCACAAAAGACTCATTTGTTTGAATGTTAGTGGACTATTAGGAAGGATCAGGATGTGTGACCTTGTTGGAGGAGGTGTGTCAGTGGGGGATGGGCTTTGAAGTTTCAACATTTAGCTCCCTCTCTCTCTCTCAACCCCTCCCTCCTTCCCTCTCTCCCTCCTTCCCACTCTCTCTCTCTGCTCTCTCTTTTCCTGTCCCTTTCCCTCCCCCACACTCTCTGGCTCTAACTTTCAGACCAGGATGTTAACAGCTGTTAGCTACTTCTCCAGTGCCATGCCTGCCTGCCTGCTGCCATGATGCTCATGAACTCACCCACTAAACTGTTAAGTCCCCAAATAAATACTTTCTTTTATAAGTTGCCTTAGTTGTGGTGTTTTAACATAGAAATAGAATAGTCACTAAGACATCATCTGAATTCTTTTCAAGCAAAGTTCACTATGATGAGAAGGGTAAAAAAACCACATTGACTATGTTGTTCTAAGATGTGATTTCTATGTCAGAGTCAATGAAGTCCTCTCAGAACCAGTCCCAGCCCATGGCATTAAGCACAGTGTGAGAAAATATAACACTGACCACAAAAGGGCTGAGGGGAGAATAGTGGGTCCCAGAGGCCAGTCAGGGCTAAGGTGGAAGGACAGGCTGGTAACCTTTACCTGGATTATAGACTGGAGCCTGAAGTTCTGTATGGAGTACCCAGGGGTCACAGGGTTTAGCTATGTCCATCGTCAGATATCGGAGGGGGAAAAAAAATCTACATACACTATGCTCTTACGTCTGTTAACTTTATTCCTCTAAAACAAAATTCTATTAGTACAGCTCTAGCTCCTTCAGGCATTCAGGGCAGGAATAACTCTAGACATACCAAGCTCTATATCCATCTACTTTATTTCTCTGGGATGAAATCCTGTCTCCATAACTACAGTTCCATCCAGTTCCCTAGCTCATAGTCTTGCTAACAACTAAACTGTTTTCAGCCTCATCTTCTCCATGTCCACTACTCTCTACTCAGAAAACTCTGAGATCTGCTTACCCTCTATGGAACCTCTGTCATCCTCTCTTCTCTCTTGCCATGCTGTTCTGTCTATTTCCACAGAAAATGCCTGCCCTTTCTTTTCCTGGGCACACGGTTTTCTGTCTCTTCGGGAATGTTGTTTTACCTCTCACCTTGATATATAAAAACCTCTTTTTTCTCAGTCAAAATGCTCTGGAGAACCACTAGGCCTCAAGGCCAGAGGATGGTCAGAGCTTCACTAGCACAAGAAACAAAGCTATGTGTCTTCCGCTAGCTTGTCTCCTAAACTCAGCAGGGGAGTTAGTAACTTAGAAGTTCAGCAGGTCTAGGGAGCTGAACTGTTTGCCAATTGGTCCGGGCACGTAAGGACTTCATAGCAGAAGAGAGCTGGAATATTATTTTTAATGTTGCATTCTTTTCTTTTTCTTTTTTTTTTAAAGATTTATTTATTTATTATATATACAGAAGAGGGTGCCAGATCTCATTACAGATGATTGTGAGCCACCATGTGGTTGCTGGGAATTGAACTCAGGATCTCTGGAAGAACAAACAGTGCTCTTAACCTCTGAGCCATCTCTCCAGCCCGACAGCTGGAATATTAAAGGCTGGTTATCACCAAATATTCATAAAAATTGGCTTGCCTTTTGACAGACCCTTGGCCAGTCAAAGTATAACTTTAATACACAGCTGAATCTCTATAATATACTCTTGCGGCCTGCAAGAGTTCTGGAGTGCTTATAGGTAACTATTATTACTGAATATTGTGAAAAGGGAAGCAGAAAGGATCCCAAACATTTTCATCTTAAAGAAATAATAAATGTGTAAGGAGATAGTCTGAATCAAATCCAGCCATTACACAAAGTATAAATGGGTTGATACAGCACCCTGTGCCCTGTAAATATGTACAACTTTCATATGTAATTTAAAAGCAAATTTAAACATTCAAAAGAGTAGAAAAGAAGAAAAAGGAAAACAAGGAGGAGACAGTGAAACCATTTTCCATTGGTCTAAGCTAGTTTTGAGAAACAACTGTCCTGAATGCTATACTAAAATAGGCTTATGATGCCCTAGAAATAAATACCTTCCAGTCATTAAATAGATGGCCACCCATGCCTCTGGTAATGTTCTGGAATCTGCACATGTGAAGTTCTACACTTAGAAACACAAAGGAGACTCCTAGGGGTGACAGTCAGCAAGTGATGTCTAGAAAGCGAGTCCAGTGGCTGTCTAGGGCTACGCATAGATATTCACGAATAGTGCTGGCCCTGGAGGAGACGCCAGAATTGGTTCTTCCCTGTGACGCA